>NC_056737.1:1684919292-1684939292 GCF_019279795.1 Protopterus annectens
ACTGGCACCAGTTATATGAAAACACTGAATTAACTGAAAGTTTTGAAGCAAAAAAAAAGTCAGCAAGTTTGAAAAGTCTGTGTTAAAAGTTTAGATAATAAAAAATAAAGAGGTTGAAATTAAAATATTAAGGTAGATTATGAGAGGAACAAATGTGGTAAACAGACTGCAATAAAGTATAAATTACAAGAATGGTAAAATATTTAACAGGGATATTCATGTTGAACAAGAAATATGTAAAAGCATTTTATTTGGCTGTGTGAAGGTGTATACAAACAAGTGTAATCTGCATGAGAACAAGAGACACAGGGAAATCAAAAGCATGGTGATGACAGAAATATCTCTGATTCTGAAACAAAAATGCTACTTTTGTTGTCTTGTCACATTTGGTTGTTATTGAAAACACAGTCCCTTTAAGATAGCATGCTGTTGAGCTTTGTCAGACATGTCTTCCCAGTCAAGTTTGAATATCTCAGCTATTGTATTTCTGGGCTGTTCATAAGGGATGTGGGTTTTAGATTGGCTCCTGGATTCCTGAGAAATGCCCGAACAATGCAAAAGCAAGGGAAAGGTATAGAAGAGAAACAAAAAAAAATGATGACACAATAGAATAAAAAATGACAATTATGTTATAAGAAGCTGTCAGTACCTCATCATGCACACCAAGTGATAAACATTATTAAAGGGAATATTCTGTATTTCATCACACCCACAAAGGTGCATATTTCAGAAGTCATTATAGATTTAAGTAAGTATGCTGCATGTATTAGTTTATGATTGGTAGTGAAAGAAAATGAAACTGACTCTGAACATTATCAGATCATACTCTGACCTCATGCATGACAAGGGTTCAACCACTTTTAAAGATAGACAATTATAACCAATGCCATCAGTGAGTCTGGATATGATGTCAGGTAGAAGCATACATGAGGAAATCACTCCTGTATTCATGCATCAGTGATAAAAAGGTAAGTGCAAATGTTTGAAAAATGCTTATTAAACTGTCATATTCTGTTGGACTGTTACAATATTGAAAAAACGACTGTACTAAATCTTGCATAATTTTGACATTTTTATGATTCACAGCACATGCTGCGAAGCTGGCTATGCATCATGTCAGAATTGTATTAAACAATATCAAATTGTGAACATAATTTTTTAAGCAGTTGTTCAACAAACAACACTGTTAAGGACAATTTTTTTTGAACTGAGTAATGCTATCAATGGTATCTAAAATCCTAATTCAGAAGCTTAAAAAAAACAAATTCTTACAAGCTATGCATCCTTTCCACTGAAGCTTTAGTGTATGATATAACGGCTACTAAAATGTACTCCTTATTTTGTACTATCTAATGTCTACAGATCTCTTTCCCCTAAGATGAGAGTATTTTTATATCTTTCTGTCTACTGCTCATTTTAGCTAAGCAGCAATGCTGCTGTCAAGTATAGCTGTTGCAAAAGCTGGAAGATAGCGCTGTTAGATCATAATCTTTTCTACTGCATTATGCGCTGCTTGATCATGTGACTGAATTATGGCTACAGTGATAGTCTGTTGGCTTCATATCATTTTTCCTAACATGGCAGTATATTCAGTAATGAGTGACTACTGACAATAAAGGTGTTATTGCTTTGGCTCTGTGTGTGTGTGTGTGTGTGTGTGTGTGTGTGTGTGTGTGTGTAATTTATTACTGCACTACTGATGACACACTGCCATGTTATAAACATTTGTACTCCATGTTCATGCACAATCAATGAGATAACTGTTAAACCTAATAAAAATGATTAATTTAAAAAAAAACAGTTTTTTGAAAAGCATTTGACTGCTTACTAGCTTAGACTCCACTAAATAATAAAACTTAGAAGAGCTGCTTGAACTGATTTTCTCACAGAATATTATGCTGGCAGTGTTAGAACATTTCCTAAATGATTACTATGCAAGATGAATGTGGCTGAAAGCATAAGATGACCATAGTTACCTTCAGGAAAAGCCCTAAAATCACATGCCTTAGATAGCCACTGGCTTATTTTTCATATTTCCAGAGGAATTTTTTTACATGACACTTCTGTGTAACTTTAGATGTGATCCAATGTCAATATTGTCTCATAAAAAAAGAAAAACATAATTATAGTTGTTACAGGGATCACACGGTAGATAACTATAGTAATTTGCTTGGCTCACCTTGTAATTTGCTGTGGTTTGCTTTAAAACTGTCATTTGACAAGTGTGGGAGAGGAAAACCACAGGTGAATATTTCATGGGAGTATTTTTAAAACTGTCAGAATATGGATAAGTCACAGTAATGTTTTATAAATAAGTGCTCTGTTACATTATACGAAAAGTACAATGTGCTTGCTATGTTAGTAAAACAAGAATTTGTCAGGCTAAAATGGGAAAACACTGGCATCACCACCAACACATTTGGTTTAAATCAAAGCCTTCTTTTTCCAGCACAGCTTCCAACCCACAGGAGTTTCATAATTCGGTCTGTGCAACTCACATTTCTGTTGCAAAACAGTATGTGTGTATGTGTGTTTGTGTGCATGGGGGGGGGGGTACATGGATAAATTACTGCCTAATGCATGCCATTTTCTCTATTTTAGCTTTGATCTTTTTGACTTAAAATGACTATAGATGAGGTTAGCACTAATGGGTTGAGGTAAACATCTGGCCAGTGTTTCTGTACATGTAATTTTAAAAGCATTTAATTAAATCTTGAAAAACACTTCCTACGCTAGAGACAAATAATTTGTTTATACCTGAAGTAGGAGAACCTGTTGGACATTCTAACGTGTTCCTTAAAATACGTTTCTTCAACCTTTGAGTGGAGTCTATTACTAAAGTAAATAAAAGAAATCCTACTGTGAACTGTCTGGCATGGGACACACATTCTTTTATCTATGTAAGCTATATTTTCAAGTACGCAAAGGTGTTTCACAATCTAGTTGCATGAGTTAAGGAAGTCTTAATTACTTGTATTTTCCTGATAAAAAACTGCAAGTTGTTACCATGACAAACATATTCTAATTACTGGCTAATTTAAATTAAAAGAACACATCTTTATGGAAGGTAAAAAAAAACAGCAAAATTTGAAATCACATGCCTGCTACTTATATACATTTAGTCTGGATTTCCTAAAAGATTTACACATAATAGTTTTCTTTCCACAGACAGATAGCCACAATAGAGCAGTTTTCAGACAAAAAGCTATAGAAGAAAACCAAATGCATACAGGCAATACAAAACAGATCACACATATTAAGTAGAAAGATGCATTTCTGTGAGGGACAAAGATTATGGTTACAGTGCTCATAATGCCAAAAGAATCTTCTATGAAACTGCATATCAAAACAATTAATTTACAAAATGTCTGAAGGGTCATAAGATCATGAGTCATTACCCAGTGAGAAAACTGCAATAAAGCCAATTTAAAATAACTTCAAATTAAACTCCACTTTAAAACTAAAAAAAATCTATTTTTCAATCTATCTTTAATTTCTGAGATATTTTTAACACCTCAAAAATCCTTGAGTGTGAGTGCTTCTTACAGAATTTTAATGTTTTCCACAAATGGCTGCCAATTGGGCTTAACATACCAACATGATTTTGTTTTTCTTCAACCCTTTCTCTTTCCCTTAATCCATTTTAAGTCTGCTTTATATGAGTCATGCTAGACATAAAGAATTAATGCTGTATTCTCATCCCATTGACATATAACGGGATTAGTGTTAGTCGCTGTCATCGTATATACCTTCTGTAACAGGACTGCTTCTTTTTTTCTTGGAATGACCCTAATTTATGTTTGTTTCAGAAGCCGTTTTACACATTTTACACTATAATAAGGAGTTATATAGCTGCAACCAATCTTCTGAGACACAGACAGATGTCTTGTAGCATTATATTTTCATTGTTATTCTGCTCATATAGGGATTTGTTAAAGCACAGGAAAGGCTCTTCTACAAACCTGACTGCTAGATAATGACATAGTAATATTAAGGGACTGGAAAATAATTCACTTCCCTAGTGCCTGCAGTGGGAAGAATTTTTTTCTTTTTTTTTTTTTTAGATGGGGGAGGCCAGGCATATGTCTCCCCTAAGAAGTCTGTATGATACAGAGTATAGTGACAGAGACTTTAGTTGGCCTGTGTAAGACATGTGCCAGTCCCTTGATCTTCTTTGTTAGAAACCTCTGATGTCTCGCCAACTGCTGCAGGTGCTTTGTACAGTACATGTCAAAAGGGGCATTATACTCAATTATGGGCCTGATTACTGATGAGCAGAGAAGGGTTAAAACCTCCCTTGATCTAGAGGCAATGCCTTTGCTAATCAAGTGTGCTACATAGAAGGTCTTCCTTACTACAGTAGACACATGGCAGACAATGTTAGGGTCACAGTCTACTTGTAATCCCAGATCCCTTGCCACTTCGTTGGTACATAGGGTTGTTGTTGTTTGTCTTTCGGCTTTTCCTGGTTAGGGGTCGCCACAGTGGAACTCCAGTCCGCTAATGATTGGCAGTAGAGTTTCACGAACGCCGAAGTGCCAGCTCGAACGTTCAGTCTTCAACGAAGGCACGCCCATTTATATTGTTGTTATTTTGATAGTGTGAAAGGACATTGTTTTTACTGAAGGGAATTATGATGCATTTATTTGTATTCAGTTTGATACCATGACTAAGACACCAGTCGTTGGTCTGCATAAGACCCTCCTGAAGTATAATGACATAATTTGGGGATTCAATAATTGCACCCAGTTTGCAGTCATCTGCAAACTTGGTCAGCCACAGCCCCTTAGTTTTGGCCTGAATGCCTGAGAAATATATACCAAACAGTAGGGGGCCCAGCACCTACAATTATGGCACCCTGCTGGTGACAGGTCTGCTGGTTGAAGTGGAGTAACCCACTTTGATAGTGTGGGATTGGCTTGTGAGCCAGTTGGCAAACCATCTTATAACAAAGGGGTTTAAATTCAGTTTGCTAAGTTTATCAGTAATGCCTGAGCGTGTGATTGTGTTAATGGCATTTGCCAAGTTGAGGTATGCTGTGTTCACAGATTTGCACTCGTCAAAGTTCCAGGCCAAATTTTAGAAGAAATCCACCAGGTTTAACAGGCAGGATCTGCCCTTGATGAAGCCAAATTGGATCGGATCCAAAGTTTCATGGTCACCTATGTCTTTATTTGTGAGGTCCATGATAATACATTCCATGGCCTTACAGATGAGTCTGGTCAGACTTATGAGTCCATAATTCCCCAGGTCTGTTTCTAAGCCACCTTTATGGAGGAGAATAACTGTTGCTGTTCTCTATTCCACAGGAACAAAGCTTGTGGATAGGGTGTGATTGAATAGGGTACTTAATGGAGATGCTAGTTCATGCTTTACTTTGTTTAGACAACATCCAGGGATGGTGTCTGGTGCCATAGAGGCTATGTTTTTTTTATCTTAGACAAGGCTTTAATGACCTGCTCTTTGGATATGTAGGGTGGCAGGGGAGATGAGGGCAAGGTTTGTGATAAGTTTGGAGGGGATACGGGAGTGAAATTTTCACCACATCTGTCTGCTAGTAGGTTTGCTATCTCTGTGGGGTCATTGTGTGTGTGATACTGTAAGTCACTAGTTTGGCACATGCTTAGATTTTACCTTTTAGGGTACATACATAGCTGTAAAAGGCCTTATGGTTTTCCTTGGATGTGATTGCTAGGTTTTTCTCAAAGTTACTCTTAGAGGATTTCACATTTTGTCTTTTTAGCCGGTTCAGTCTGAGTAGGGTGCTATTCCATTTTTGTAGCTTCACCTTAGTTTTATTAGACAGCAATTTTCTGCATTTTTTGTAAAATTTGTTGATGTTGAATGTCCACCAGGGTGACTTGTTTTCACTTGGGGCTCTGGCTTTGATTATTTCTGGAACAGCCGAGTCTGAACACTTATACAAGTGATTGTACAGAGTTTCAGTGCAAGCTTTGGTATATTTACCACTTCCAGCTGGTGGTGAGGCTTGGAATGCATTTATACCTTCCCCAAAAGGATATAGTTTACCTTGAAGTTTTTTAGTCTGACTTCATCTTTAGTGAGTTCTGGTGATAGTGCCAGTTTGAAGATGACTGACTTCTGTTCAGATTTAACTAATGAGGTTCTGACAGTTGCGGTGGTGCATCTGTTTGTCATGTTAGTGAGGACCAGATCTAGTATGTTTGTTCCTCTTGTTGGGGTTTGAACAATTTGTTCCAGGCATTTGAGTTAACAAATTCAAGGAACATTTGCACAAGTGAGTTTGGGCTAGATCAGGTTTCCCAGTTGATGGTGGGATAATTGAAACCCCCCATGACCAAAGTGTTTGGCAACATTTGGATTGACTCTAGTTTGGTCAAGTAGGCCTCAAGCTCATCATGATTCATGGAGGGTGATCTATAGCTAGCTATGACTTGAATGGGGGTCTTACCCACAGTAATCTGAACTTGGAGTAACTCCATAGTCTAATTAGTCGGGAGGTGAATTTATCCCTATTATAGATAGAAACACTGCCTCCTTTGGTTCTCACATGTTGGCCCTGCAGTCTAAAGGTTTGGAAGGTATTGTAGCCTTACAAGGCCAGGTACTCTCTGAAGCCTTGAACCAGGTTTCTGTGACTGCACAGACATCTACATCTTCGAGTGATAGAAGTGCTACAAGGTTGTGCAGTTTTTGGTTTAAGCTCATAACATTTAGCAGCATAACCCCTATTTTTTATGACTGGCAATTTTCATGTCGGCAATTTTGCTTTTGAGACCTTGACTAAGAAAAGTACTACGGGGGAGGCAAGAGCCTTTGCCAGCAGCGAAAAGCCTAGTGGTGCCACGTGCAAACCATCTCTGCCAAAGCAGCAGGGTTTGTCGACCACGTCATCCCAGGCTGACAGAAACTGGATCCCATTTGAATGACACCAAAAAACCAAACCAATTATTGAAATCAATCATTTTTGTTTATACTGTGGCATCATTCTAGGTGATGGTAATATGCTGCTCAAGGCTAGGGACATACCTGCCTGGACCACATACTCATAGACCTCAGTTATGTCTCTCTTCATATAGTCCAGTGAGGTACATCTCAGGTCATTCACTCCAACTTTAGCTATGACGGAGTCTTAATGGTACTTGTTGCCGAGAGACCTGAGTGCATGAGTGATCTGACAAATCCTGGCACCAGACAAGCAGCTGACTGTGACTTTCTCCTTATATAACCTGGTGAGTGAAACATCTGTATGTCTCACTATCGATTCTTCAATGCCAATAACATTTGTTTTTGCAGTGTTATGCCTTAAGGGCTTGATAGGTGACACACTGGTGTTGTTATTTGTCTTGGGTGCTGTGGGAACTGTGCTAGTTGTAGCAGTCTTGTGTTTTGGAGAACTGTGGTGTTTTGGTAATTTTTTGAGAGAACCTCCACATATGTAGATTTATGTGTTGGATACATACTATGTATATGAGTAGTGGTATTATGTGCCTGAGTAGTAGTGGGGGAGTTGATAACCTCTTCTGTGTTACTGTTTAGAGTGTGAGAGGGTAGGGATTCAAGATTCTTGGTGTAGATACATCTCTTGCACTCTTTACTAAAGTGAGTTATTAGGTGATGGTTTTCAGTGTACATGAGGCAGTTGCTACACAGCCTCAGGAGACTAAAGCTGATCAGGCTGGCAGGAGAAACAGGGGTAGCTCTACTGTCCATAATGCTAGGTTTGAAAAACTGTTATCACAAATGGGGTGCTTTCAGGAATGATCTAGGAGGTGCTCTGTAGATGAGTATTTCTAATGGGGTTTTTGGCTGGTGGTTTAATAGGTCACAGCTCACTAGCAATAATCCAGAAATGCACTAAAGATGAGGACTACACTAATGTACTATGGCTGTATCTTAGGGAAAAATTGTCTAAATTATCTGTTCAGATATGGCACACAATTGTGCAGCAGTGAGCGGTGCTGCTTGACTCACAAGTAAGCATCAACCTGCTCAAATGCAGGACTTAAATTCAAGAAGCTAAAAACTTAAAAAAAAAAAAAAAAAAAAACATTAAAAAAAAAAACTTAAAAGAACCAATGAGGGTGCTTACTCCAAGCCCTGTACTAACCACCCTTTACCAGACAGGTTCCAATCAGGACACTTCTCTCACAAGGGTGAAGAAGAGCCCCTTCCAACCAAAATGGCTTAGAAAATGTGTTCAGAATACAACAGCCACTACAAAAGATCAAGATGTGGCAAACCAGCATTTGGACTATGTTACATCTACTAGCTGCAGTGATTTAGGTGGGAAACACTAAAAAATGTTTTAAACAGCAGAAAAACAGCAGTGAGACGTAAATAATGTTTTAAGCAGCTAAAAAATGCAAAAAGACACTAAAAAATGTTTAAACAGCAAATAAATTGGCTATTTATAACACTGCTTGATGGGAAATAGAACAAACAGAATGGATGTTTTGCAAACAATGCAATGTAACAACAATTACTTTGCAAACAGTGAAAACAGTAACAAAATACAATTTAACAGGAACAGTGAGGCAGACAAATGCAGTACGAACAGTGACATTTAGTTTATAAGATTAAAACAGTATTAGATAGGCAGAGTACAATAAAAAATGCAGTAAACAGTATAATCAAGCAAAAAACAGGCAACTTATGAGTTTTGGGAAGCTTAGAAGCCTCTAGTTTTCTGGTATCTCAGCTCAAAATTGTGGGAGGAATAAAGCCCACCTCAGTTCAGCTTGGATCAAACAAGCAGAAGTAGTTCTGTCCTGAGGGAGGGGGATTGAAAATGATAAATGTGTTGATACTTTACAAGAATTACAAGAAAAAGTCTGACTTTTCTCTAAATGTCACACACATCTTTGATGCTACATTTAAGTCATCTTAATATGTAAAGTAGTATAAATAGTTAGCATTAAAAGCCTCGGTGGTGCAGCGGTAGCATTGCCGCCTCATAGCAAGAGGTTCTCCCATTCGATTCTCAGCTAGAGCGCCTTCTGTGTCGAGTCTGCATGTCCTCCCCACAGTTGAGTGGCATTCAAAAGAAATGCGTGAATGGGCATGCCTTTGTTGAAGGTTGGGTGTCGGGCTGGCACCTCGGCACCATAAAAATTGACTGCCAGTCATTAGCGGACTGGAGTTCCACTGTGGCGACCCCTAACCGGGAAAAGCTGAAAGAAATATAAATAGCTAGCATTAACATTTCAGCACTGTGATGCTACTTATGAAAATCTGTCAGAACAGGTGATAACTGCCTGTGAGCCCCCGAATGATCTATTTGCTTTTCTGCTATGAAAGGCATGGCTACACTGGAAGCACCTGTGAATCAGTTTAATTTCTCTTCCAATCTGCAAAACAGACAGCGAAAAAAGTTTCACACCACTCTTGTCTTTTTTATTACAGCTGCTGAGCTTCTGACATCAGCAGGACTAATTACCCATATAAGATTTTCATCAGTACCTGATATGGTGAACTACAGATTTCTCTGTGTCTGTGGTATGTCATACAAGCTAGAGAAATTCCTCTGCAAAATGTGAGATGTTAAGCTTAAAAAAAAGTAGGTAGGCTTTCCTCTCCTTTGATTCCAAGGCAAGTAAATTAAGGCTTTATAAAGTACAAGCAGGTTTCTACTATTGACATAATACTGGATCCATATTGTAGGGAGAAAAGCAAATGTTAAGTTAAACTGTAGGAGAAGGTGGAGTTTTCCTTTAAGCTGATGAAAGTCAAACCGAGGCACATACAATTAGAGAAAAAGCTGTCAGAATAGTGGCAGACATTGAATGGACAATAATTATAATGACTATTTGATAAGTTAAGGAATCCAGATGAAGGTAAAATCAATGTTCTAGAAGGACAGTGAGAAAACAGCATCCCCCACCACATGACTGTTTGAGATTTATGCAATTAATAGTCCTAGAAAAGATGGTTCAGTCATAATCTGACACATCACTGCTAATTCAGATATTAGTAGAACAAAGAACAACTGAAACACATGAACTGCTGGTCTAGACCAGTAACACCTTATTCTAAACTAAGGTATGAAGCATTTTAGTCAACCCACAGTATGACTATGGTTGCAACTGCAGTAACATAATAGCTGCTATCTTGGTGTCCTCCAGAAATGAAAAGCTATGTCCTGCTTATGCCTGCTTATCCCCACAAAAGTTCAGATATCTGAATTAGCAGGAACAAGCCACCAGTACAAAAGTTAATCCAGTGGAAATCCCAACAGAAAATAGTAGAACAAAGAACCATGCGTACATATATGTGTTACATATCTTATAGTCTCATACAAGTGCATAATACATTCATATATGAGATACTGTTCAATGTATTTTATTAACAAGCATTTTATTCACCTCTTTAACATTTATCATTATTCTAATAATTCCTCAGGAACTTATTGCATTCATCATCAGAAGTGCTCAGACATAGTCCACTAATCATTGAAGCTCCAGTGTTCCATATCTAACTATATTAATAAGCAGCAAACATTTACCTAGCTAAATACATTCAGTGATGCTAAGTACAACAAAGAAATCATATCCATCAAGAAATTCATAAATAAAATTAAACATAAAAGCAACATATCAGAACAATCTATGATCAGTACAAAACACACATCTACAATGCAAAAGACATACTTTTCTTTAAATTAATGTTCACTATTCAGAAAAGTATAAAACAGCATATTAATAATGACAAATTGTGAAAAGTACTTATTCCAATTTCTCTTTGAAAGTCACTCAAAATGCTACCTGTATTGTTCCTCATTTATAAAAGAAATCTCCCACCATATAATAATAGATATTGCAGACTAAAAAGCATTAAACAATACAGGAAAAAAATTAGTGTCAAAAAGTCCATGCAAAAATAATCAAGAAATAATAAGCAAACTATTTCACCCACCTTCATTTTCCAATTTTTAAACTACATTTGTCTTGCATGCCCAGCATGCACTTTGTGGGCCACCTTGCTGCAAGAACACTCAGAGCAGACACTCCAGAGTAGTTATCTATGCTGTCCCCCAATTTTATGACAGAAAACAGAGGTAATCCAGAGGGCTTGAGTGAAGTCTTGTATCCCACCTGGGATCTAGAGGATGTCAGGACTAACAAGAAACAGAGTATAAAGGATTAGTCCAGATAAGATCACTTTAGCTAGCAAATCTAGGAGACCCTCTCTCTCTCTCTCTTATACCTCCCTGTGGGAGAAATAAAGACACCTTGTTAAAGTTTCCAGTAGTTTATTCAGTTAACAAGTACATGGAAGAGTGTTCGTATTCTAAATTAGAACAAGAATACTCATTCATCTACTGCTTAACTGAATAAACTACTAGAAACTTCAACAATGTGTATTTATTCCTCCCACAGGAATGGTATCAGAGAGAGAGAGAGAGAAAGAGACAGAGAGAGAGAGAGATGATTTCCTAAATCTACTAAAGTGATTTTATCTGGATAATCCTTTATACTTTGTTTTTAATACCAATACCAAATGAAATCCTTCAAGCTACTTCACACAGCCAATGGAAATGGCCCAAAAAGCTATAAAAATCAGATAAAGAAAGAAATAAAACGAATTCAATGTAAATATTCCTAAGTCTTCTATGAAGTCTCACTTGATGAAAAACCCAAAATGTCCACATAAACCAGAAAATAAACCCCCAAACTAGGAATCCTCACTAGCAACATCTCAGAAAAATAACAAAAATGGCAACAGTTTAAAAAAATCACAATTATTTTAAAAATCTGTAAAATAATACTGTAAACCTATATTGTAAAGCTCATTATGAAGTAAATAATGTTTATCCTATTTTACTCTTATCTATTCTTACCAACATTCCAAAAGCCCATCTTCAAATTTTATGGAAGTTGCAAAATTTACTGCAAATGTACCTAATAAGACTCACCTTTACACAGCACTACAAAAATTTAAATGGTTAGAACTATATGGTCTACTTATATTTAAACAGCTAAAACTGTCCACAAATACTAATTCTACCTTAAAAATGCTGTCCTATTTAATATTATGAGTCGCAAGTATTTACAGCTCCTCATAGATTTTTTTTAGACCTGAAGAGGTGCGACTTATAGACGCTATCAGAACTAAGAAACAGTTTATTTTTGATAACTTCGTGCATGCAGCAACACAACCGCTTTTTGAAAGCCTGCTTGTTGGTGTAGTGGCCTATGAATGTAAACTGCTACATCAGAAGAGGAATAAGATCCAGAGAGACACAAATTACTTTAAACTGGGTCACGTGTTCACGTGGCCCAGACATGGACAAAATATAACTACAGAAAATTCTATGAATATCTCTAGACATCGTAATAATGTACCTAGCTCTATGGGAAATGTTGAATCGAATGTAGATACTGTTGTTAATGTAGAACCTGCTACTAATGTTACTAATGTGACCAGTGGAAATGTCCACTCTACTGTACCTTCAGAAGGGCAGGAACCTCTGATTATAGTAGACAATCCTGTAATTGAACAGGATAGACCTACAGTACCTAATGATACAACATCAGTACTTGACACAAATGTAGATCATGCTCAGGTAATAGGCAACCTATACCCTGAGGTTCAGATAGTTAAGAATCAATCTACCTCTAGGGTAGATAGTATGCAAGCAGCTGTGAGGCCTAAAATTTTAACTAGTAATAGATCTATTGAACATCCACTTGAAACAAGTGAGGATTTCTATTTTCCCCTACCGGTCCGTATGGACAGGGGTCCACGACGAACTCGTTCAATGAATCACGGACGACAGAAAAGGAAACATTCAGGAGAGTTTACTCCACATCAGACTCTCAAGAAAATGTGGGGCAGGGGGAACAATCGCTAGTATGTAATATTTCCTCATATATACTTTCCGCTGCTGAGGAAAGTTTGCTAAACAAAGGGCTGAACTTCATACCTAAGAGCCACAGTAATCTTACAGATACCATCATTGACTTAAAAATTTTTTGTAGAAATGTTATGTTAAAAATTGATATACAAGCATACATCAAGTGATAGGAATGCACAATTGACTAAGTTCAGGAATCTAAGTTGTTATGTCCCACAAAATCATCCATTAATAGATGCATACTTAAAGCTGACAGAGGAAGAACTATTTAAATACTATGATGATAGGGCCTTACATAAAAAGTGCTATGGAGCGGATAATTTGAATAGGAATGAAAGACAATGCCTGAAACATTTGCAGTCGGAGACTTCGATTATAATCAGACCTGCCGATAAGGGAGGTAAAATAGTAATTATGGATTCTGACAAATACTTAACTTCTATGAATAAATTATTAAGTGATAAATTCTATATAGTAAGGAAGAAGTACACTCTGTTATTAGATATGTTACAAACACAATATTAGACATTCATCAATCTGGTCTGATAACGAAGGAAGTCTTTGATTATCTTACAGTTAAGAATCCGCTCATACCACAGATTCAAGGCCTTCCCAAAATTCACAAGAATACATATGAACCACCCATGCGACCTATAGTTGCTGGAGGTGGCTGGGAACCGAGCATCTTTCGGTTTATGTTGAGAAATATTTACGCCCTATATTAGATAAGAGTAGGCATGTTTTGAAAGATACTAAATCCTTCCTTGTGGACCTTTATGAATGTCTTAAGGATGTTACTATTATGGATGAACTTATTTTGATCACGCTGGACATACAGTCACTTTTTACCATTATTCCCAACAATATAGGCATTCAATACATTTCAGACAATCTAAAGAAAAATAGTGACTTCACCTTAATACAGATAGATTTGATAACACACTTTCTAGAATTAGTTCTAGAAAGTAATTTATTCATATTGTACGATACCATTTATAGGCAGCAAGATGGTGTGGCTATGGGGACTCCATGTGCCAATACTTATGCCAACATGTTTTTGGCACAGTGGGAAGAGACTACCCTATTTATGGTTGAGGAATTTAAGGCACATGTGGTCTTCTATCGACGATTTGTCGATGACCTTTTCATTTTATGGAAAGGGAGGGGTGATGAATTGGACACCCTTCTCAGAAAAATGAATAACCTAACAGATTACCTTAAGTTTACCTTGAAGAGTTCAATCTCTAGAATAGACTATCTTGATTTGTATATAGAAAGGCTATCCAATGGATTATTTAACACTGGTGTATATCGCAAGTCATGCTATCGAAATAGTTTATTAATGAGAACCAGCATGCATCCGACTTATGTATTTAGGAACATCATTAAAGGCCAAGGGATGAGGGCATCCAGGTTAAATCCCTCTAATGTAGGATTTTTGGAAGAGCTTGATAGCCTGAGATTGAAACTGTTGGATAGAGGGTATAAGCAAGAGGAGATTGATGAGCATCTGGCAATAGCAGCTAGTCTTAGAGAAGATGTAGCTGCACCATATTTTGGACCCAGTTTGAATTTAAACAGAGATGAGTTACCTCATAGAACACCTCTTGTAAAAGTCCCCATTTTCTACACCAGTGATAGAGTAGAACTAAATAATATTATTTCTAAGAATTGGTCCATTTTACAGGTTAATGGGGAAATAAGTGAGATTGTAGGTGAACATCCACACTTTTTATATCGTAATAAAATGAACCTTAAAAGGATGCTCTGTTACCCCAGGGATAAACATGTATTTTCTGATGATGGATATACTAGACCATGTGGGCATTGCAACTTTTGTATGTATATAGATAATAGTAAGAGCTTTTTTTCATCCTGACTTACATAGAGAGTTCAGAACTTTAGCCAAAGCTGATTGTTTGACATCTCATCTTGTTTACTTGGCTGTATGTCAGAAATGCTCTTCTTTCTACGTTGGAAAAACTAATAGACCCTTTAGGGATAGAATACGTGAGCATATATATCACATTAGGAAACACTTGGAACATGCCTTAGCCAAGCATATTATGCAACATGATGGAAGCCATACCTTCCTTTTTAGGGCCCTAGAAGTTATCCCACCAAGTATACGAGAAGGGGATATTAGGAACCACACTGAGTTCAGGGAGAACAAATGGATCAACATATTAAGGGCTGATAGAGGAACAGGACTCAATGAGAGGGCATCTATAAAACCCTCACTTAGGAAACGTCGCAATATCAGATAACACTTGATATTGCTAAGGAGATGGCTATAGATACATTGCCTAGATACCATCATTTTCTGCATACATTCCACTTAATTTATAGATAGTGTATACATATATCATTTACTCATGGAATATTGGGAGTCATTTATTGTGTCCATTATCCAGTTATATGAATGTGGTTTCTTGGACATATAGATATTTATACATAAAGAGAATAACATTTACATACAGAAGCTACCTTCATATGTATTATGTAATTTAGTTATGATGTTATATTTATTAATACTAATAAAAGGATATATATATATATATATATATATATATATATATATATATATATATTTATTTTTTTTGTTTTATATTTATTTTTTATATTTACGTTGTCTTTTTTATATATGCTTATTTTTAATAATTTTATATGCCTTAAGATGATCTATCCAGGAAATTAAGGATACATATGTAAAAACTCTCTAGTTGAAGTTTTTAATACACGTTGTTCCCTTAAGGTATTAATTGATGTAGAAGCTGGATTGGCTATTAGCGCTTTGAATTTTTGTATAAATGCCTTGAGTGAATGATATTTATCTATGGATCTGATGAAGCTATAAGCGAAAGCGCACTCATCCATTTTCTTTGTTTTTATTGAAGAATAAACTAGAACTGAATATTATATATTTCTGCTTTTGCTCCATTTTTAACATTGTTGATATTTTAGTTTTATAGAAGTGTAGTCACGGAGCACTCACTCGGTTGGCTAGCAGTGAATTTCTTGTTTTTGAATACAGGAAAGAAATTAGTGTCAAAAAGTCCATGCAAAAATAATCCAGAAATATTTCAACCACCTTCATTTTCCAATTTTTAAACTACATTTGTCTTGCATGCCCAGCATGCACTTTGTGGGCCACCTTGCTGCAAGAATACTCAGAGCAGACACTCCAGAGTAGTTATCTATGCTGTCCCCCAATTTTATGACAGAAAACAGAGGTAATCCAGAGGGCTTGAGTGAAGTCTTGTATCCCACCTGGGATCTAGAGGATGTCAGGACTAACAAGAAACAGAGTATAAAGGATTAGTCCAGATAAGATCACTTTAGCTAGCAAATCTAGGAGACTCTCTCTCTCTCTCTTATACCTCCCTATGGGAGGAATAAAGACACCTTGTTAAAGTTTCCAGTAGTTTATTCAGTTAACAAGTACATGGAAGAGTGTTCGTATTCTAAATTAGAACAAGAATACTCATTCATCTACTGCTTAACTGAATAAACTACTAGAAACTTCAACAATGTGTATTTATTCCTCCCACAGGAATGGTATCAGAGAGAGAGAGAAAGAGAGAGAGAGAGAGAGAGAGAGAGAGATGATTTCCTAAATCTGCTAAAGTGATTTTATCTGGATAATCCTTTATACTTTGTTTTTAATACCAATACCAAATGAAATCCTCCAAGCTACTTCACACAGCCAATGGAAATGGCCCAAAAAGCTATAAAAATCAAATAAAGAAAGAAATAAAACGAATTCAATGTAAATATTCCTAAGTCTTCTATGAAGTCTCACTTGATGAAAAACCCAAAATGTCCACATAAACCAGAAAATAAACCCCCAAACTAGGAATCCTCACTAGCAACATCTCAGAAAAATAACTAAAATGGCAACAGTTTAAAAAAATCACAATTATTTTAAAACTCTGTAAAATAATACTGTAAACCTATATTGTAAAGCTCATTATGAAGTAAATAATGTTTATCCTATTTTACTCTTATCTATTCTTACCAACATTCCAAAAGCGCATCTTCAAATTTTATTGAAGTTGTAAAATTTACTGCAAATGTACCTAATAAGACTCACCTTTACACAGCACTACAAAAATTTAAATGGTTAGAACTATATGGTCTACTTATATTTAAACAGCTAAAACTGACCACAAATACTAATTCTACCTTAAAAATGCTGTCCTATTTAATATTATGTCTAGGTACACTCAAACGAGAAGTCTGAGATCATAAAACCTTAAATGTGTACGACTTCAAAGCAAATAACTGCTATGGTGGCTTGCTATGCCATGTTTACGTATCAACATTATGGAATCAATTCTCACACACTAATCTGAAACAATTTCTTCATAATCTAAAATATACTTAACTTCAATATGGTTTTGCCCTTTCAAGTAAGACTCCATCATAACCACCTTCTACTTCTTTTTCATTCTTAAATCATTTGACACTACCTATTAGCTATGCATCTACTCCCTTTCCCTCACTGCCCAAACCTTCTGCCTGTGTTTCAATCCCACCTTCCTTACTGTTTATTCACCTCTTCTTTACTAGTACATTTTCTACTATATCATCTCTCAAACTCTCAAATGCAACTATTATTAGAAAACCTCTTAATACATTAAATACTACAGCTTTAATTGCTTATTTTAGTTTTAGGTAAATGCCACTGATGATAGTATGTATGTATTATTATGATCTCATTGCTCTGTAAACATAATTACTGTTTGTCACAATTCTTTATTGTAAGCTTTCAAGCATTTCTCTCTGCCATCCACTAAAAATGGTCTTCGCTCAGATGGACTATCCTTGATAACAAGCGCAAATAAACAATGAAATAAATAAATACATTTGTTAATATATATATATATATATATATATATATATATATATATATATACTCAGATCCAACTTATCCTAAATCCCAAAAAAGACTAAATTGTTTTTTTTCACCACCAACAAATCTATTTCTACCTCTCTAGCCTTCTCAATCACTTCCAGAAATGGTACTATCATCACCCCCTCTGATCACACCAAACTCCTGGGTGTAGAAATTGACAAAAAATGCAGTTTGATGTCCATATTTCACAAACCATCAAAAAAGTCCATAAAAAAATGGGAACACTATACAGACACAAAAACTTTCTCTCAAAACAAGCGAGGATCTCACTAGCTCAAACCCATCTATTGTCCACTCTAATGTATGCGGCACCAATCCTTACCCTTATCAGAAAACATGATTTTACTAGACCTGTGACATGTTACAACAAAACTGGCAAGTTCGCTAATAACTGCACCTTCAGAACCCATCACTGTCAGGCTCTAAAGGAACTACAATGGCTAGAATTTCCCCAACTACTCAATTACCATCAACTAATCATTGCCTATAATATTGTGAGACATCCTGATAGAACCCCAGCACTAAGTCACCTACTCACGCCCTACAAATCAAATTGTCTCCTACGCTCCACTGACAAATCACTCCTTTGTATCTCTAAGTCTAACAACACTGCAGGTAAAGCACTATTCTCCCATAACGTAGCTAAATCCTGGAATAACTTTGCCCCTTGCTTTATCTTCTGCCTATTAAGCTGTTTAAAAACTCACTTAAATCACACAATGAATTCCTGGCTATGTCCATGCATTACCTAATCTTCACTGTTTCTACCACCCTAGATAGCTTCATATCCAATTATACCTAGTGTAATTTTCCAACAGTATCAGGAATTATATTTTCTGCTCACGTTTCTAATAGTTATACTACCTCATGATAAACTTACACTAATTAATTTCTATAAGTAGTCTCTGTCTGTCTCTATAGTCAGTTATAATGCTTATCTAGTGTCTATTTCTGTTTCTGTATCAAAAGTTGTATTTTTTATCTAGTGTCAAATTTTGTTTTTGTATCAAAAGTTGTATTTTTATCTATTGTAAATTTTTTGCTTCTGTATAGATGATCATATTGTTATCAAATTGTTTAACTATTTGTTTTTCTGTACTGAATGTGGAGCTTTTCTCCCTGGGCCTTCGCTGTAAATGGACATGTGTCCAGTCGGAGTATCCCGGTAAACAAATGTAAAATAAAAATAAAAAATAATATATATAAATATATATATATATATATATATATATATATATATGTGACGATTGGGGAGAGATGGGCGAAGGCTGCCAGCCTAATCAAATGGAATTTGATACATAATTCTATCAACTGTATAAATAAATGTAAAATACAGGCATGTTTTCTTGAGTGTAGAAAAACACTGTAAAATGTGAACTTCAAGATTGTTACAACATTGCCCCGTTGCTGTAAAGAAAAGCTAAGTCAAGCCTTTCAAATTTCTCTTTTGAAATTGAAATGATTTTATGACATTCTTTGATCTTTAAAGTTGGTTCTGGTCAGGCTGGCTGAAGACATTCTGTCTATTGTGTTAACTAAGGACTAATTGCTATAGTGTGTATGTGAAATGCCTTTTAGTGTTGTATTCTCCTGTCCAGGTGCTAGCTTGCTAAATGTAAATGGAGTTCCTGTTAGCCTGGGAACTCAGAGCAGGTGTCAAGATGATGCAATATGAATACTGGGAAAACATATGTGTAAAAATGGTGTAATTTTGGAAGGGCCTTAGAGACATGTTTGTTAGTAATGTTTAAATACTATTTCTCACAAGAGACTAAAGAGCATTTTGATCTTTATATTCAACTTACCAGCACTCTGCTTATGCTCACATGTAAGTTTTTAGCACTGTGATTTCTTGTAGGAATAGTTAAAGCTAGTAAAGATTAATTAGGTATTTTTCTTTGAAATCAGACCTGTCCGACTGTATTATTTTAAGTTTCTGTGTGAGCTCTGAACTCTTAAATATCTCTGTAGTGTAGTAGTTTTGTATTGTGTTTTAATTATTCATTATTAAATATGTTTAAAACATTCTACCTGTGGCTGCTTTGTGTAGAGATAAGCTCTAGAATACATTGCATATTTATAGAGGTTATTGTAACAGGCCACTCTAAAGTAAGCCTTGACTGTTAGTCATACTACCATTGGATGATAATAGTGCACAGTAATAATTGGACACCCTTTTAAGGGCCTTTTAGTAGCTGATGTTATAAACTGGGTGGTGGCAGTAATTACTACCGTATAGTCTGG
>NC_056737.1:1684941792-1685014292 GCF_019279795.1 Protopterus annectens
GCATCTTTTTCTTTTTTCCCGTGTTTGAAGTTTTGAAACTTCGAACAGACAAGTCCGATATTTTCGTGTTTGAAGTTTCAAAACTTCGATCACGTGATAGGAACCCGGGAAAAGGGCATATACCTTTTACTTACCTTAAGTACTGTATACACTCTGCCAGTACTGTCAGGTGTGCATGAAACATTTGCCATATTACTTTAGATACTTCCCATAAAAATATAAAGAGACATACTCACATTTAGAAACACTACAACACTACTTTCTATGCTACTATCAGTATTCCGAAAGTCGGCACTTTAAGTTACAGCAATATTTCTTTTTTATAACAAGCGAGTCACAGGTGAAGGGAAAAGCACATCACATCTATTGCTCAAAATTCAGTGTTTGGAAGTTCAAAATTGTAAGCTTTCAGTATAATGAAACTCCATCAAATGAGTTTTCAGTATTTTGAAAATTAGGTATAGGTGTGAGTGTGTGCGTGTGTGCCTTCTGTGGAAGGTTGGGCACCGAGCTGGCACCTCGGCACCATAAAACTCCACTGCCAATCATGAGCAGACAGGTGATCCACTGTGGCGACCCGTAACTGGGACAAAGCTGAAAGAAGAAGAAGAAGGAGGTATTGACTGCGGTCTCAGTCAAATGGAATTCAGTATTTTGAGTTTTCAGTTGTACAAAGTAGACATATACATATATATATATATATATATATATATATATATATATATATATATAGGTAGACCTGAAAATGCCGAAAGTCCTAAACACTGATGATGAGAGCACTGACACTGGAAGATCGACAATGGAGAAGACCGACAGTTGAGAATACAGACGCTGAGAACACCGACATGTTAAGGTAAGTGTGCGATAGGGACAGATGTTATGGTCAGGGTGTGGGTAAGGTAAGTGTGTGATAGTGACAGACTTAAGGGTTAGGGGTAGATTAAGTGAGTTAGGGTTAGGGTGCGGGTAAGGTAAGTGTGCGATAGTGACGTACCTTAGGGTTAGGGTTTGGGTTAAGGTTAGTGCATAGATAGTTGTGTATGTAAGGTTTAGTGTAGGTTTGTAAGGTTTTTGGTGTGCTAGTGTAGTGTGTGTGTTTTTTGGGAAAGGTATTTGTTTTGTTGATTGTCGGGATTGTGGTTTGTCAGGCATGTGAAGTTTTGTGTTTTTGAACTTTCAGTTTCTTTCGGTTTTGTCATGTCGGATATTTTGTTGTCGGTGTTTTGGCGTGTCGGTATTATCAGGTAGACCCATATATATATATATATATATATATATATATATATATATATATATATATATATATATATGTGTGATGTGTGTGTGTGTGTGTGTGTGTGTGTGTGTGTGTGGGTATAAATAAAGAAATATATATTTATATTATAAATGGTCGACATGTTAAATTATGGACTCCAAAAGATCAATCAAAACATATGGAACATTAATTTCAGTAAAAACATAAATAACCAAAAATCCAATAGAACAAAAATGGAAAGCAATTTTTTGAACAGTAGTAGTGTTGTAAAAAGTTTTTTTCTAAAGTTGGGTGTACAGTTAGGGTTAGTAGCAGGGTTACATTTAGAGTTAGCTTTAGTGTACACATTACCAAAAGTGTGGGTTGGCTACATGCCTGCAGGTGGGCACATCGTGTTACCTTTTATTTAAATGAATAAGTACTTAGAGTAAAAGCCAGCTCTTTTCGATACTGACTCATGCAGCAGCTTCCTCTATAACAACCATTAGTACCACAACGAACATATCAGCATGCCATTTACATCAGAAGTGGTGACTTCCTCGTAATACTTTCAGGTCTAACATCTTCTGGTACAAGAACACAACATGGCACATAAAATAGACATGTTTTCTGATATGGTATTGGCCTCAGTTCATTGATATGCTCTTTAATAAGTAGCTTAGGTTCTGGTGTTATTCTAAGGGAGTTTAATATCTATAGCGTGGAAGGTGATGGTCAACAGATCACACTTCTTTGTCAGGGATGGTCTGACCCTCTCCTAACAAGGCTTCAGTTATTAGCTAAAATATTGTCCTCTGCCATAGTGCCTTTTTAGGCAATGTCAAAGTGAAAATACATCTGACAGAGCAAATCAAAACCAAGAAAATCTAAAGGTGGTATTACTCAATTCTATGAATCTAAACAAGAAACTCCACTCTCTACGACTCTCCTCACTCTAGACAATGCTGATGTCTGCACAGATGCTGATACATGGTTTAAAGCCAAAAATACACACCAGAAGTGCAAGACTATAATACCTTCCAAACATTTAGACCAGCTACTACACAGACAGGAACAAAAGGTGGTGGTGTCTTGATTTACAACAAAAATAAATATACCTCAAGGCTGGTCAAACAGGAAAATGTACTTTAGCTTCCCCACATTCAAATCATGTTTGATAATATCCCATACCACTTCCTTACAAGTTATATGTCCTACTCTATGAGCCAGGAAACCCATAACATGTAACCCATAGCATGTATTTAAACGTATTGGAAACCCTCTCCATCCAACCAAATACCATATTCATGTGTGACTTTAATTACCCAATTATTGAAAGAGAATCATGCACATCACTAAAAGTACAGGTCCAGAGATTCCTGGATTTTGTAAATACAAACTCCCTGGACCAGATTGTCAATACTCCGACCAGTGAAGCACACATACTGGATTTGGTCATCACCAATATGGGAGAGTGCTGGATACCCCCTAGTGTAATGCCTTCTCTGGTAAGGTCAGACCACAAAACCATTAAGTGATAACCTGGCAAACTTTCAAGCCTTCATAAAACCTGAAAACACTGCTGCCTAGACAGAACTGTTCACAGAAACCCCATACAAGTATGTTAATACCTGCATAGTGGCAGCTGCACCCCCCAGGAAGAAGTTCAGAACTCCTTGGTGAAATCACAACATTAGTAGGCTGTATAACTGAAGGAAGAAAATCATGGTAAAAATTAAGAGGTGTAGCATCCAACAGGATAAAAGCACTCTCATCAAACAAAACAGTCAACTCAAAGGACAAATTATGTCTACCAAAGCCAAATTTAATATAAATTAATGCTCCCAGGCCGAGGACAATTACAAGGCATTTTTTAGCTAAGTCTGCAACCTCAAAGGTAATACACAATTGTGTGCAGAGTTCATTGTTAATGAAGCCACCTAAACTGAGCCAGAAGATATACCAAACCTACTGGCAGACAAGTTCAGCTCTAACTTTACTCATCTCTCTCCCCTTCAACCTCACCTCAGGAAATACCTTCAACTATAACTCTCCCTACTATCACCATGGAACAGGTCCTTAATGCTCTTTGTAAGGCCAAGAATACTGCATCAATAAGCCCAGACAATATCCCAGGATGACTTCTAAATGGCATGAATTAAAAATTCTGTCATGGTAGATTGCTATTTTACTTTAGCCTCCAAGAATGCTTTGTGTCTCACAAATGGAGAACAGCAGCAGTCAACCCTCTGCACAAATGTGGGCCATCTAAATACCCTGTAAACTAGAGACCCATAAGTCTCACTATTCTCATATGCAAAACCATGGAAAGAAGTGTCATGGAGATGATCAGTAATGATATAGGAAGCCTCCAGACACTGGACCCAAGCCAGTTTGGTTTTGTCAAGGACAAGTCATGCCTACTAAACCTGGTGGACTTCTTTGAAAAGGTCACCAACCCAAGGGATGAGGGCAAAATGATTCACACTGCCTTTCTTGACCTGGCTAAGACATTTGCCACAATTGTTGACAGACTCAAAAGGGTAGGTATAAACCCTAATTTCACCCAGTGGATAGCCAGCTGGCTCACCGACAGGACCCAGGGAGTTTGAACTGGGGAGCCCACCTCCACAAAGAGGCCAATCACAAGTGGACTCCCTCAGGGATCAGTCCTGGGACTGCTCCTTTTGGCCATTTACTTCTCTGAAGTCAAGGCTAATGTCAAGGGCCTCTAGCAGACTAAGTATGTAGATGATTGTAAATTAAGAGCAGTCATAGAAACCCCCACCAACACAAATGTTCTCCCGAATGGACTGACACAGACACATAACTTGTGTCAGTGCCGTGGACTAAAACTAAATGCCAAGAAATGCATAATAGTATCCTTCCAGAGTTCATCCACCCCTTGTAACTAAAATATTGACAACACACTCTTAAGAGTTGTCCCAGTAGTCAGGGACTTGGGGCCACTCATAGACAGTAATCTAGCCTTTCACCATCACAGGTCTACAGTAGTGAAGAAATCATTCTGTGTCTAGCAACTTATAAACAAAGGTATGGCATCTAGGTCCAAGGAGGTCATTGTTCTACTGTATTCATCAGATTTATCATTAAGTACAGTGCCCCCTTTTTATATACCTAACCATGCACATCCAGCAATTGAAATGTCCACAGAAGTTCCTCACTAAAAGAATACATGGTGTAAGTAACCTATCCTGTGTAGACTGCCTGAAGGCCCTATCCCTGTATTCTGTCTACTATAGGCTGTTGAGGAGAGATCTATGCCTGCATACAAGGAAATATCAGATCCCACCCTGATAGACCTGCTGCATATCTGCCAACCAAATAGCACCAGAATTACCTGTTCTAAAGGCATAAACCTTGCCTATGATATAAATAATACCTGGTGGATAGACAGGTATGTATCGCAGAGAATACCCCTTCTCTGGAACAGGCTACCCATCTATGTGAGGGAGAGTTACTCCATAACCCAATTCAACTGTAACGTGGACAATTGGATGAGTAACATGAAATTCATCCCTGGTTTGGCACCTATGTCTCTAATGGATACAGGCAGTCTGTAAATGTTTCATCTCCCAAGCCCTTGCTTACACTTATCAAGGGTGCTAGAACTTGTCAGGGATGTGGGATGCATGGTTAGACTTACAAAGACCCCTGTGGTCATTTGCCTAATACACACCTATGACCCTATGAAAACTGTTAAAATCTGTATCAGTGGAATGGCCTACTGAAATAAGGTCAATGCAGCCTTAATGCTATGATAAGTTATTTTGATGAACTGCCTGTACAATCGTACTACTGTGGTCAAGTGACTGCATTGTATTACCTTTCCTACTATTCACATCAACAAGAACTGTATGTCTAGCATTTCAGCAGCCATACTATTTTCCCCAGAGGATTTCATGTATTGATCTGTTAAAGTCTATAGAACAGAAACATGCAATGCTGTATTTTGTTTCCATTGACTACTACTGGATCGAAGGGAGAAATGGGATAAATAAGTATGTGCGCACGCGAATGCGTGTGTGTGTGCATGTGTGCGTGCATGTGCGTTTGAATAGGCAGCCATATGATCAAGTCACTGCTGTCATGTTATTGCTGTTTGGGAGTAAATTGCATTTGGTAAAACAGGCAGAGCAAATTTCCCATTGGCATTACAGCGCCATGCTGTATACTTCTGCAGGATAGTCAGTTTTCTTCAAAATGTTCTATTTTTTTTTTTTTTTGATTTTGTCTATTTATTTGTGTTTATATTTCTATACTGTTTGTAGTCTTTGTGAGTAGAGAGATACTGTCATTATGCAAAAATAATAAAATCCAGTAGTTACTCTAAGATAGTTTTAGAAGTTACCCAACAGGACAGTTATGATACAAAAGGAAGACTCATGTTGATGCAGTAGGATCTTTACATGCTGCCTCTCAGGGATAAAACCCTTTCTTAAAGCTATACTGTACTTAATTTTGACAAAATAATTTTTGTTTATACTGCTATATATAAGGTATGAGGCAGCCTTATTATACATTCATTTGTTGTATGATAATCTGCCAATGCATTTCTTAGCCTTGAGTGAATTGGAGCCTGTCTCAGTGTTCAGTGGGTATGATACAGTGAAACTAATCTCGGACAGTTGCTAATCCATCAAATGCACATGCTCTCACACACACCCACACACACACACACACACACACTCACACACACACACACACACACACACGCACACACACACACACACACACACACACACAATTAGTATCAATTTGGAAGTTGACTAGATCACATCCTTGAGGTGTGGGGGAAAATGGAGCACCTGGCAAAAATCTAAATAGTCACAGAGACACAGCACAAAAGGCACCCAAGCCAAAAATTAGATTACCTTCATTAGTAGCTGTACAACTTAAATGTACTTTACTTAGGTTCATAGGCTCTTACTTATCTTTCAACCCTAGAGGATCCTTATAAGCCTAGCCATGCATTCTCATCAAGATTTTAGTCTTGTGATTTAAATATGTAATAATGTAAAGAGCAGAGAAACATTTACATTTTACCCGTTTCTATAAGAGACAATGAATTTGTGGTTTCCCATCCAGTCATTGGGATTATATTTGAATAGTGTAAGAAAAGTACTTTGTTTTATGTGGAGAGGAAGATGTTTCCAAAGAAGTGGTTATGCCACAACTGGATTTGTGGATTGCCAGTAGTTCTGAGAGAATAGGATCTGCGGAGTTTCTGTATGTGAGGGAGAGGTTACCCTTCAACACCCTCCATGATACTGCAAATAAGGACAAAGCTTTATGATGATCATTGTAGCTCTTATCATTTAGGCTATTGGTTTTCTTGGCAAGAAAATGCTTTGGGCATTCAAGTCTTGTCAAATATTTTGACAGGTGCATGCCAAAGGGAGTTACACTCAATGGTCAGATTAATAAGTGCTTAATATAGTGGAATGATAACATCCCTGGACCTGGATGTCACACACTTAAGTAAAAAGCTAAACAATGAAAAAGGCTTTCTTACAATAGGGGATGCATTGTAATCAAAGGACAGTTCATTGTCTAAATAGGTTCTTGAGTCCATAACTACTGGATCAGTTTTTATGGTGCATTACCAGTGTAATAGTTGCAGGGAGTATCATGCTTACTGAAGGATACTATTACATATTTTATGGAATCTAGTTTTAGTCCACAGTTTTCGCACCAGCTATTTGTTTGGGAAAAGCCCTCTTAGAGGATATTGGAGTCCGCTGGCAAGTTAATAACATCACTTAGTATTAGTCATCAGCAACCTTGGTCAGCCATTTGACCTCCAAGAAGTAATTGTGAAAGATGAGTGGCCCAAGGACACAACCCTGCAGTACACCAATGGTGACGAGTCGTTTGGAGGAGAAGAAACTGTCCACTGTAATTTTCTGGTTCTGTTTGTGAGACAGTTTTCTATCCAGTGTGAGTTACATACAGACTGACATTTGGCTTGAGGAGTTTACTAATAACATTTGAGTGTATAAAGGTATCAAATACCTTAGCAAGATATAGATACATGGTGTGCACTGATTTTCCCTTATTCATTGCTTCAGTAAACTTCTCAAAGAAGTCAGCTAGTTTGAGTAGGCAGGATCTGCCCTTGAAAATAAATGAATTGGATTGGATTAAAGGTTTGTAGGTTACATATATCCTTGTTTTTTTAATTCTATAGTGACTCTTTCCATAGCTTTACAGATGAGGCTCATCAGACTTTTGTATCTATAATTTCCTGTGTCAGTTAACATCCTACTGTTGGCCAAAGGGATGATTGCTGCTGCCCTCCATTTGTCTGGCACATTGCCTGCTTGAAGGTTGAGAATGAATCATTTCTGTAACAGATTTGACATGTCCTGTTTCAGGCTAGCCTGTAAGGATCCCAGTATGTTTTCTGGCACCATAGAAACAATATTCATGGGATTCAAAGATGGCCGCTGTTCTGTAAGCACTGCTAACCCACAGATCCTCTAACTAACTGGAATAAAATCAACTCAGAAGACAAACCAGGAATTATTTCAACATAATACTTTGAACTAACAACTTTAACCAACATTTAAAATAATACCAGCAAGAAAAAAACCCTGAAACAACAGCTAAACTACTAAGATTGAAACAGATTATCCAAAGCAAAGGAGGGAAATAAGAAAAGAAAGCCATGTGCTTGGAAATCCTTTCATCCTGAAACACATATACATACCGAGATTTATCAATTCCACAAAATGTCAAAAGATGACAAAAATATGGACATTACTACAACTAAAACTAAACTCTCAGAATTATTATCATCTGAGAAAGATCTAAACTCTAAAAGACAGAAAATAACAAAACAACAAGATACTCCTAAAATGTGAAACAGAGGTAAATCAGATCAACCTGCAAATCTGTATGACATCAAATCAGCTTTACTTCCTATTCAAGATGCAATAAAAGAGCTTTCCATCCAACTACAAACATTTGGAAATACTTTCAATCAAATAATGGAAAGAATAGATAAATCAGAAGCTAAAATCACTGAGAATGAAGACAAAATAGTGTTAATAACAAAAAAAAACGGATGCACATGAAGTAGATATCCAAAACATTCAAGCAAAAATGATTGATCTAGAAGCAAGATCCAGGAGAAATAATATAATCATCAGAGGCATACCGGAAGCTATATCCCATAATGAACTGATCCCTTCTATTATCCAAATATTTGCTACCTTACTCAAAGAGCCAAAAACAGCCCAACAAATGGTAATAGAAAGGGCACACAGAGCTTTGAGAGAATCTCAAGTATGAAGCAAACCAAGACCAGTATATGTCAAACTCCTAAACTTCCAGGATGTTAACACAGTTTTGCTAACTGCAAAAAAAAAAAAGGTGGGTCCATCATATGGAATAATAATACAATATCACTTGCTCAAGATCTGCCCCTGCAAATTAGACAAGCCAGACAACTTCTCTCCCCCTACTGTAAGTTTTTAATTGACAGAAGAATAACATTTCAAATGAAATATCCAAATGCACTAATATTCCAAGTAGATGGAATTAAATACTCGGTCGCCAACCATAAAGAAGCCAAAAACACCTTTCTGGCCATTTTTAAAAAGATTCCCGCCATAGAAAGCTAACTGCACTCACTGGAATGGCTTGCGGAGCTCCAGAAGTTGGCTGCAAACCCTGTGACCAGCTGGAGTCTTTCTTCTGCATTTGTTTTGATGTAGATTCATGCTGGGCCTCTGTTTCGAGTAGCGCAACCTTGATATCTCCTATACAGGCCACGAGGAACAAACCAGGAAGCACAAGACACTTCTGCCCTGCTAATTCTCCCACGAGGGGAACTGAAAAGACTTTTACTAACTCCCAGATGAGTAATTGCAGAGAAGGCATTTCCAGAAGTCCGATCCAGATAAGGGTCCCCTACGAGCACCTAAGCAGTCGGCTTAGATGACCTGATGCTTCGTGAAGCCTCTGAGCAAAGGTGAATAGAAGAGGACGGGAAGGAAGAAGAGAGAAGAAGAAAAAAAAAAAGAAAAAGAACAGTATACATAGTTAAAAACACTTTAAACGAACATTCTCTTTTCCTTTTTTTTTTTTTTTTTTTTATTTTAAAGTCTGGAAATAACTTTATATTGATTAGACATACAATGAAGAACTAACAACAGAAAATAATGGAATAGGCATAAAACAACAGGAAAATATTATAAAATCAGTAGTTTTCTCACATACACATCATAAGGCAAATACTATATGAAGAATAAGGCACTTCCAAGAAGTTATCTATCCCAACATATTTACTGTTTATATTATACCAACCAAAAAGAGTACTCTTTTTTATAGTGCTACAAGTGTTAAACAATTAACAAAATGATCATATAGTTAACTTGTTACATACTAGTAAGTTTATACAATACATTTACCCAGAGCACCCTAGATATTACAAATAGGTAAATCCTAAAACAAAAATTATAATAATATAATGCACAACAGTACACAACAATAAACCAACACCTCTTCTGACTAACTAAAGTTAGGTAATACAGATGTGTGCGTAGATGCATGTATGTGAGTGTGTGTGTGTGTGTGTGTGTGTGTGTGTGTGTGTGTGTGTGTGTGTGTGTGTGTGTGTGTGTGTACAGATTTATATATCGGTACCTTTACGCATATTTTAAAGAGACAGTCCCAGCACATGTTTGAATAGGAGGATAGACCCTTTAAAAGGAGATTCCTGTAAGAAAACTGACCCATGAAAAATAATTAAATTTACGAAGGGGCTTTGGCAGCTTATACATGACCCATATGTGGAAACAGTGACTACAACAGTGCAAAGAGTGAAGAGCTATTGTGATTCTTAACTCAAATTAGAAATACTCGGCTTATACATAGCTGCAGTTTTCTCTATGGTTCATATTAATGGATATACTTGGAGTGTATGCCACATAACACTTCTGTATTAAGGACGCAACCTGCCACGGATTATATAATATAATTAATGCTGCAAATATTACAGTCGAAAACATTGCTAGCGAACCATATTTTGATAGTTGCCCTAAATGTATCAAAACAGCTAACTTGGGAGTAACAACACACTACACCACATAAGAATAACACAAAGGAACCGAGAGAATAGACAGGTGGATCACGAAACTAAAGAGCACACTGAGACAATAAAATTAAACTAGAAAACCAAAGTCAAGAATAATTACAAAGATTTTATAACACACATTCTTACTCAAACATATGTATACACCCTAACCTTGTACTAGGGAGTTAGCAACATAACATTTTTAGTTAAAGAACCCAAATATTTCCAAGCCGATAAGGGAAGTAAATCGGGTCAGGAACTTCCTCTCAAGGGGGGTAATGATCAACCATATCGGAAGATAAGACCTGAAATCAATATATATTACTAGTCTAGTTAGAAAATAAGATTTAGCTGTAACAGAACAGAGTTAGAAATATGTAAATATTGTTTACGACAGACTTTTTGAAATCTGTATATTTTTCATTAACTAAGACTAAGATTGTTGGCTATTTGTTTTCGAAATTATAATGTTACATAGTAAACATCATGGAGGAGACTTAGGGTACCAAAGTAGTGCTTTTTAGGGAATGAGTCAGGTAGGCTCTATACAAGTAGTGAAAACATATGTAGGGTTACTAATCTTCACTTTCCCTATAAATTCTAAACCACAGAATGATACTATCCTACCAACATACAAACCTACAAAGTTAAAAACTTCTCATACCCTGCTTTATTCCTGGTCCAGGAGGTTAGTGGTTAGGCACAGGGGAGGGATGGGAATAAGAGGATGCTTTCATAATACGATTTCGGTAAAAATTGAGCAAAAACTGATATCTATATATAAACCACAGGACTTCATATACAAACTAATGAAATACGAAAATGTGGGAATTTGACTCATGGAATATCAAAGGGCTCCAGAACAAAAAAAAAAAAGGAAACTGTTTTTACACCTTATCTTACAAGCTAAAGCAAACTTTATACTAGTTCAGGAAACCCATCTAACTCTAGAACAATGGTCAGAAATCAGGGGGGAAAAATGGATAAGAGAAATTATAACTTTGGAAGGTAAAACCAAGAGTGCAGGAGTAGCTATAATTATTAAAAAACAATACCAAGACAAAATCATAGAAACCAAAATAGACAAAGAAGGGAAATGGTGTTATGTAACCCTCTCAACTCCTGCATATCCTAAACCCATTTTACTACTAAATATATACGCTCCCTGTAATAATCAACACTCCTTTCTTGCATCATTGTACCCTATCTTAAGCCAATACCATAATTATTATATGATTCTGGGAGGAGACTGGAACACTTATCAAAATCCAAAACAAGACAAATCAAGTTTACCTCTGTCATATAATAAACAAGCATTGATAACATTACACAAACTTAAATACGACTTCAATCTGTATGATCCCATTAAATATGGGAATAACCCAAATAAATCAAATAATGTTACGTTTTACTCCAACTGTCATAAAATGTGGTCCAGAATCGATTTTTTCTTAATTTTGGAAGCACTAATCACTTTAGACCCTACAGTGAACATACATGCTAGGTACCTATCCGACCATTTTAAAATCACTTTAAACTTTATTGGAAACCCTAAAAACTATACACTAAAATGAAGATATAATTGGTCCCTGAACCCCAATCTTCTAACTAAAAATGAAATAACCAAAGCGATCCAATTTATCCTTAAAACAACTGTGGCAAACATTGCAAACCAACAGTTCCCCCCAGATACTGAATGGGCGGCAACCAAAGCCCAAATCAGGGAAATTTTTATTCAAAAAGCAACCTACTATAAAAAAATCCAACTCAGAGAGGAACAGGAACTGGAGGCTAAAGTAAAATCACTTGAACATGATCTAGTAAAGAAATTTAATACACAAACTGAAAAATAACTACTGAAATGTCAAAAAGACCTATACATGTTACACAATAATAAATTATCCTTCCACGAAACCAACATTTTAGCCAATTATGCTAATCATGTTCAAACTCCATCGCGAGCACTAGCAAGAATCAACAACCAAACAAAATCATCCTCTCAAATTTCTAAAATAGTTTACGAGAACAAGAACTTCATCAAAAATGATGATATTATTAAAACAATTGAAGATATATACTCGCAAACTTATGGAGACCAACAAATACTACCCCCAAATGAAAACAGTAGAAACTTCCTCCAAAAACTTAATTTCCTGAAACTTGACCTAAAACAACAAGAAAAATTAACGGAATCAATATCCATAGATGAAATAACATTAACAATCCAGCAACTAAAATTGCATAAATCCCCTGGGCCAGACGGTCTCACAGCGGAATTTTATAAAACCTTTTACCCCATCATAGCACAAATCCTATTTCATATATTAAACTATATAATAAATAATAAAATTAATGATATACACTTTAATGCATCTAAAACTATCTTTATACTTAAAGAAAAGGCAGATCCCAAAAATCCAGATAGTTACAGACCCATATCACTATTAAATATTGACACCAAAATCCTAACATCTATACTGGCTAACAGAATGAAAAAATTAATGGATAAAATTACCTCTATTGAACAATCTGGCTTTATAACATTCAGACAAATGAGTGATAATACATTAACACTACATACACTAATCTCATACGCTAACCAAAACAACTTAAACATATATGCACTTGTCATTGATGCCCATAAAGCCTTTGATAGAGTAAACATGAAATTTTTATTCCAAATTCTACCCTACTTTAACATACCCCAAAAATGTATTCAAACATTACAAATATTATACAATAACCCCTATACATCATTATATATAAACAAAATCTCATCTAAAAGAATCCAGATTAGAAATGGAACTCGTCAAGGATGCCCTCTATCTCCGCTACTGTTTAACCTATATCTAGAACCCCTCTTTTTAAATATAAAACAAAATGTATACCATAACTCCCCAATAATCTACAACACTAAAATTTCCTTATCAGCATTTGCAGATGATCTCAACATCTATTGTACCACGCCAATTTCGGACATAAAGAAAATACTATCTGCTATTGAAGGCTTTTCCACAATATCAAACTACAAAATGAACCTCAAAAAAAAACCAACATTTTCCCCTTAAGAACCCCTAAACCTTTCTTACTTCTACCATTGATAGGACAAATAAAAACTGAAGAAATAATTAAATACTTAGGTACCACATTTTCCACAGACAACAAAGATTTTTATTCAAATAATATAAAACAAAAATGGAATCACATCCTACTAGACTTAAATAGATGGAAAAATCTGAAACTACCACTCTTAGCCAAAGTCTTGATAATAAAAATGAACGTCTTACCTAGACTATTATATATCTTCATGTCCTCCCAGTTAATCATACCCAAGATATTCTTCAAGCAGATCCACACTGAATTTGTTAAATTTATCTGGGAACCCAAAAAGAGTAGAATTTCATATGATAAACTAATGACCCCTAAAAACAAAGGTGGCTTAGACCTACCAAACTTTGAAAGTTACTACCTAATTATAAATACCAATAGAATTTTGAGAATTGCGGAATACAATCCAATGGACAAAACGTGGTACCAGCACTGGTTAAGAATATACCACAACCATGCCAAAAGCCTGGATATAAACCCCAAAGCATTACCATTTCTAAACACCAATATAATGAAATCCTATAATTTAATATAACCCCTTAAATATTCCATCGTACTAGCACAAAAACTATTTAAATCACTAAACTTGATAGAAGCCATGATGATATTACAACCTCTACATAAAAACCCCAACCTTAAAATAAATAATCAGACGATGGATTTAAAAAGCTTCCCTTGCATAATAAACACAACCATACAGGATATATACCCATATTTAAACTGCTCTGTCCAAGAAATAAGAAGTCAAATGAACCTCCCTAAGTCGTATTTGCTGATCCTGAGACAGATTAAAGAACTTTGTATGAGCTACCTTCATGATACTACCATTAACAAGGAAGACATAACAACGTGTAACTTACTATGGAAAACTCTTCTTCTAAACAAAAAATATACCGCATGCTCATACAAAATGATAATATGACATTCAAAAACCATATACTCATATCTGAATACTGGAAGAAAAAACTCCCATCTGTTGAGGATCACAAACTAATTCAAGCAATCAGCCTAACAATAAAATCTATATCCCTTCAAAAATTGGCCTTTACACAACTTATGATATATAACAATGCATATTACACACCCACTATCTTACATAAATTTCACTCTAAAAACTCCCCAACTTGCCCACATTGTAAAGATAAAACTGCTGACCTTCTTCGCATGTTCTGGAGCTGTAAATGTGTATTCAAACTTTGGAACTCCCTGAAATTGCAACTGCAAAAGATGGGCTATCAAACATCGACACTCACCTGGGAATTTATGATTTTACACATTCTCCCAAATAATATATCCAAAAACCAAGCAATCATTCTAATCAATATTTTCCTCTTAATGAAACTGTATATAGCTACTGACTGGCTTAATCCGAACAAGAACTCTTGGGAGAGCTTTAGAGTATTAGCGATTAAACATATACTAGCCCATAAATTCATAATAAACAAAGGAACCCAAAATCCCAAACACTACAAACTCTGGGAACAGATCTTTAACATTACACTTGCATAAATCACCAATTATAGATTTAGTACAGCATGCTCAAGAAATCCCACATCATCATGCAGACATAAACTCAGATATAGGTACTGACCCATAAGACTTTATCCAGAGTAATCATATGAAGTTAATCTGTCTTATGTTATTAAACTATGAAAGCATCTATGTACATAGTGTAAATAAGATTAGTTGTTTTGCTTTAATTATGCTTTATTATAACCTGAATGCAGAAGATATGTATAACACTCACTTATACATGTTTGTATATGTGAACTTCTTAATTTTTTATATGCCTTGTTGAAAAATAAATAAACATTATTGAAAAAAAAAGAAACAATATTCATAGCTTTGGATATTGCCTTGAATGCGTGTTCTTGAGAGATTTGCATGTGTGTGTGTGTGGGGGGGCAGATGCTGGTATGTGTTCTGGGAAAGTTGTGGGGGGAGGTGAAGTTTGAGCTAAATGCACCCACTAGTATATTAACTATTTCCCTTGGGTCTGAGTAGGTGGTATCACTTAATATTAGCTCTACACTATGTTTGGCTAAAGAAGCTTTGTGGTCATCTTTCACCTGGGTAGTTATTCTTACTTCATATCTGACTTTGGTTGATTTGATCACGGTCCAGAATTGCTTGTTTAGATTATCAAGAACATTTTTGGTTTCTTGAGGATTCGATGCATTTTTGTATGTAATGAGGGTTTTTTTTCCTTTTGTTTTAGAGTATGTCTATATTAAGGTTACACCATATGGGATTATAGTAGAATTTTCTCATTGTATTTATCTCTGAGAGGGACATATAGTCCATGCAGCTATTTTCATGTGCACAGAGTTTGGCAGTAAAAGAGTCTGCATAAGCAATGGGGTCATTGAGGTAGTGGGATTTTAAATTTAGTCAGGTCATCACTCTGTTTTAGAAAATTGGCCTTTGCTTGATCTCGGAATACAGGCTTCAGTCTTATGGTGAATGTGACTTGTTTGTGATTCAGTTTGCCTAAGAAGGAGGTTATAAATGGTAGGAAGCAGAGCTGCCTCATAATGGTAAGGATCAAGTCCAAGATTTAGTTGTCCCTGCTTGGTGTGCAGACTAATTGGTCTGGAGAGTTTGTACTCATTATGTCAATAAATATCTGTGACTGCATCTCTGAGGCTCTATAAGTCTACCAGTCTATGGAGAGATCATTGAAGTTTTTGAAGGGAATGGTGTTCAGGAATTCATTCTGGTTAGGCAGCAGATATGGGATGGAGTGAACATATAGGGAATCCTGTAGTTAGCTATGCTGTGATAAAGGATTTTGTTCATAGCAAGTTAGAAATAGAGGAGCTTCAGATCATTAATCTGGATAACAAGTCTGATGGGGAGTTTTTTTTAGGAATATAGAAACACGTCTGCCTTCAGTGCATTTGTCAAATGTGGTGGGCCTGATGAGTGATAGGCATTGAAGCCCTGCACTACACTGATGGACTGCTTTTACTTGAAACATTTCTCTGTAATTATGCATATATCAGTGCCTCACAGGGTAAGCATGGTCTTCAGGGTGTGAAGCTTTTTTAAATACAAAAATGAACTTGTCAGTGATAAAGAGCCTTGACTAGTCGATTCATCATTACCTCGGCATTTCACCTTCAAAGGATGCATCCATTAAAACAGAGTCACATTTTATACCCAGGACAAGCCCCAATTACACTTAATTAGTTGCCTTTAAAGTGCACCATGCAATAAATAGTCATCTCAGACATTATATAACAAAAAAAAAAAAAAAATATATATATATATATATATAGAGAGAGAGAGAGAGAGAATATTCTTAAACCCTTGATAGAATATTCTATGTACAGAGAGACATGTTATTAGGCATTTATGTTTCCAATACACAATATGAAAACTGTATTTAAATCCTGCTTTGGTGTGCCCAGCTAAGTTCTGCTAAACACAGCTAAGCCTTGCCAAGCACTGCTTAAACCAGGAATGTTTTAGCAGTGCTTGGCTGGTTTGTGCATTGCTAAGCTGTGCGAAGCACTGCTAAGCAATGCCCATTTAAGCACTGTTCAGCCCCACTAAGCTGGTTTGTGCACTGTTAAACATTGCTAAGTACTACAAGTTTAAGCACTTTTGAGCTGAACTCAGTGGGTTTGCGCAGTGTTAAGCGAAGTGACGCAGTTTTAAAAAATGGCCCAATGGTGGTAAAGGGTGTGAAAACAGCCTTATTTAAGTGCAACAGGTGGGAATACAGCCATAACCTGTTGGAGTTTGAACTTGGCAGGAACTATGGCAGGAGTTAGAGAGGGTGCACACTTCCAGGTGCAGCATTGGTGCATTCTGGAGTCCAGGGTCATGGTTGGACTCCTTGTTAAACACCATGACGTCCAGCTGCTGCAGCGTCAGTACCAGGAATCAGAGTACAAGTCAGAGGCCTGGGACTCATTGGCACATGATCTCACCAGTGCAACTGGTATCCCCCACACAGGTGAGCAGATGCATCATCATTATGATGACCTGAAGCATTGGAAGGGGGTCGATTTGCCACCTGGGTCCATAATGCTCGAGATGGGAATGCCCCACATGTTTGAAAGTATTGTTATTGTTTTCAAAAAACCTACTCTGAATGTGTGATAGACAGGTACGCATAATGGTGTTTTTCTCCCCACAACTGCAGAGGAGAGAGCTCACAACCTAGAGGCACATGCAGGACATCTAGCCAGGTTGCACCATGAGTGTGGTGAGTACAGATGTAACTTACAATATATAGTCATATAAACAAAAAGGAGTAAATTAGTAACTGCCACTAGGTATATTCAGTTTTGTTTCTACTACAATGAATGTGGTTATAGACCTTGACTGAAATTAGTGAGTAATACAAGGTAAAGTTCAATAAAGATGAAAGCATGAAACCTGATAATGTTAAGGAAATAAAGTTTCTAGTGCACTAATAATGTGAAGGAAATAAAGTTTCTTCTGCACTAATAATGTTAAGGAAATAGAGTTTGTACTGCATTACTAATGCTAAGGGAATAAAGTTTCTACAGCATTAATAATGTGAAGGAGATAAAAGTTTCTACTGCATTAATAATGTTAAGGAAATAAAGTGTCTACTGCATCAATAATGTGAAGGAAATAAATGTTTCTATGGAATTGAGTGTGGAATTACAGCTGTGTTGCAACACCTGCATTGTACGGACTGTTCTTCAATAAAGACTGGAAATATATAGCAATCACTGCTTGAAGACACCCCTAATAAAGCTGTGTTGTGCAATATGTGTGTATTTTGGGCTGTTGGTCATGAAATCAAGCATTACATCTGATGTAATGTAAAAATACAAACAATACCAGTAAGTGACTGAAGGTTAGCTAATAAAGAATGTTCTGCTAAACTGTAGATGTGGAGCTGTTCTACAAGATATAATGCATTATGATATTTATTCTGCACTAAGATCTGAAGAAATAATAGGAACGCCAAGGGTATATTGTGTATGTTAGGATTGTCTTGTTTTAACCACTGCACTTCACCTATATGCACTCCTGCTCTTAGGTACGGTGCTGCAGGCAAGTATGAAACTGTAATAGCTGTAGACTGCAACTATACCATCTGCAACTGTATATGGGTCAGGTAGCCAACCCAGCACTCCAGTATGGTTTGTACACATTACAAATTTTCCCAATCACCAGGGGTTTATTGTCTACACCTGCATTCTATGTATTAATCCACAGCTCACCTACTACTTCTGTCATGCATGGATCTCATGTATGTGTGTTCAAGTGTCACTGCCATCTTGTATAACACTCTACCTCTATTACCAGGTCATATTTTGTTACCAGGTGAGCTGTAGGCACATATCAGTCAATCAATATGCATTGGCTCCTTAGATCAGTATGATAAATGATAGGTGTGCTGTACATTTTGTCACACACAGTCTGGGGTTCAAATTCAGTGGCAAGTACTACTAATTTATGTATTTATTTATTTATTTATTTCACATTTGTTTACTGGGGTGCTCTGACTGTGTCTACTGAATCCATTTTCAGCAGAGGCCCAGGGAGAAAAGCTCCACATACAGTACAATAAAAATACAGTAAAATCCAATACAGTACAAATCACATTAGAAATACTATACAAAATAAGTTGAAAGAACAAACTATGTTACAAGATGTTACAATGTATACTACACATCTAGATGATTCTATACAGTTAAAAACATTATAGACAATAATAGTCACTCTCACTATACATGATGCAGTGTCCAAAAAATAGTACATAGGTAGATCAATGTGTGACATTGACTGCTATAGTACATGAAAAAATAAATACGCAGAATGTTAGTTTCCATGAGGAAAATAAGAGCCAGAAAGTTAGTGATGCAGAAAAATAGTGAGAGAGTTAAGAGGAATAGAAGCAATACAGCCTGAGCAGTAGCTTAAGGATATGGTATAGAAACAGGGAAGGAGTTAGAAGTGCCTTAGGATCTTGTAGACTGTGAAGGATTGACATGTCACAGAAGAGGAGGATGAGGCTAGTGTGGAAGAATAGGAAGTGCTGAGCATCAAGCAGACTTTATGCAGGAGCAAAGCCATGTCTTTTAGAGATTATTTTTTTAAAGAGGCTTTGAAATGGGTTAGGCCATGCATAGACCTGGGAGCTAGAGGTAGTGAATTACAAAGTATAGAGCCAGAGTATGAATACAGAGAGTGGCCTGGTTTTCTTGTGGGTTTTTAGATAGTTAACAGATTTTTGTCTTCTGATCGTACTGATCTATTTGGTGTGTAAGGTGTGACTAGATTGGTTAGTGCAGGGGAGGTAGTAGACTTGAAAATAAGGTTGTGTAAGGCGGATAACTGAATAAATGCAAGTTAATTGGGGAGTTCAAACCAGGTTAATTCTAGGAGTGGTTTACAGTGGTGTGTGTGATATTTAGAGTTTGTGGAAAACTTTGCAACTTTGTTGTAGCACTATTTCATCTTGTTTATGGTAGAAGTCCATAAGTTTGTTAGGATATGGGGCACCATAAAGAAGAGAGGGAAGTAAAAATGTTTTGCAAGGGTAGTTCTGGTTGCTGCAGTAAATAAATGTTTGTTTCTATACAAGAGTCCCAGTTTTTGATGAGTTTTTCTTTATATTTTGCTGTATATGGGGGTCAAATGAATGTTTATTGTCAATGATAACTCCTAGAACTTTGGTTTCCAGCACTATTTCTATGAGAGTGTTGCCAGATGCAAGGATGTTAAAATGATCAGTGACAGGGGAGGTGTTCTTGGGATGAAAGAGTAGTTTTGTCTTCTTTGGATTAAGAAAGAGTTGGGCATTTCTTAGCCAGGATTCAACTGCTGTAAAGGACTGTTGAGTTTTTGAAAGTAGTTCTGGTAGTAATTGAGCAGTACAGATTATGGTAGAATCATAAGTGTATTGAATGAGGGTCCCAGGGTGAGAGGCAGTGTGAAGGTTTTTTGTGAAAATGTTGAAGAGTAGGGTTCCTAAGATGGAGCCTTGAGGGACTCCAGGAGGGTTGTGGAGAAAGGGTGAAAGTTCATTGGACAATTTCACTGCTTGCTTATGATCCTTGAAGTAGCTCTGAAACCATTTTACTGTGTTATGTGAGAAGCCTAAATTAGACAGTGTGTTTAATAGTAAGGGCTGAGACACTGTGTCAAAGGCCTTGGGAGAGATCAAGGAATGCTGAGGCTGTATAGCCTCCTGCATCTCTGGCCTTATTCACAGTGTCTGTAAAAGATAGTAGGGCTGTAGCAGTGCTGTGACTAGGTAAGAAGCCATGTTGTGTTTTGGATAAAAGATTGTTTTGCAATAGATATTGCATTACCTGCTGATAGATACCCCTCTCGAGAATTTTGGATATGGGTGACAAGATGTCTTTAGGATGGAAATTAGATAGATCAAAAGAGTTGCTTCCATTGTGGATGGGGGTGATGTGAGATTGTTTCCATATGGTAGGTAATTCTGATTCAGATAAAGACCTATTTATAAGGATTCTGATTGGGTAGGCGATTGAATTAGCAGCCAGTCTGAGGTAGTATGGTGGAAGATTTTCAGCTGAGGTAGAACAGGGTTTTAGTTTATGTAGCAGTTTCTTAATGGTGTCAGTAGGTATGGGCTGAAGTGAGAATGGGATTTGTATAACATTGTGTTGAGTGGGGGGGGGGGTAATGACAGGGTTAGAAGTAGTTGATGGTCTGGGGTTGGTGTCTGAATAGGTTGAAGTGTGGGGGAGTCCAGCATTTAGGGTGTTAGTAGGTCTGATATTGATTTTATGAAGTGTTTGTTAAAGTTTTTAGCTATTTGCGATGGAGGGGTATCAGGTGATAGGGTGTGGTCTCTATTTGTTCCAGGGTTAAGTAGAGAAGATATGGAGTATCAAAATGTATTGGCATTTATAAATATTATAGAAGCAGTTATGTATTGTTAAGTGATGTTCTCCCCACAGGAATTACAGGTAAATAAATGGCTGTAGTAGCTGTTATAATGGGTTAATAATCTGTGTGTTCAGATGTACCAGAGTGTTAACAGCATTGATCAGCAATGTGACAAGACGTCAGAAAATAAAGGTAACAGGTACAATACTAATAAAAGTTAATACAATAAATAAAATGTGTAATCTTGTTATGGCTGTATGCCTGTTCTGTCTGTGAATGTCTGCTGACAGTCTAACCCCATGCCTGCCAAGGAAGGCATGATAGTCGCAAACTATTTATACTATGCATGATACATGTCTCTCAGGTGTCATACTGTCACGGACTGTGATCACTGTTGCCTAATCCCTTGGTCTCAGATCTGTCATGGACATGAGTTATGTCAATACCACAGTCACACTACATCAGTCCTTGGTAGTCATGTATGTCCCCCTGACATGTAATAGTTCCCTATAGTTGTGTACCTGTTGGTGTTACAGCTTGACCCATACTGTCCCATGCGGATAGCTTGAGTGGTATGTATGTACTACAGAAGCTATAGGCCACTCATATATATAAAGTAAGGGCAGACCAGTAGAGTATATAAGAGTACTGTTGCAAACAACATAGCCTATACTGGTGTTAATGGACTAAACCCCCCCCACTCCATATCTGCATCATTATTCATTATTGTTATATATCGGTTATGGCTTACTATTAACATCTGTTGTTCCAAAACATTATGCAGGGCCTTGTGTTTTATTATTGTTTTGTATTACAATGGATCCATACTAACATACCTTGTTGATTTACCTATGTTGTTGGCCTTATGCTGTAATTGTTACTGGCATACTGTTACTATACTGACTGTTATCTGACTTATTGTTGTGTTCCATATGCTCTACATAATGCAATGTGATGTTACTGGGTTATTTGCAATATTCTGCCATGCTGTTATAACTAACTAAATGTTCTGTTTATTACTAAAGTATACACTTTGAAATACCTCACCAGCATAGTTGACTGGGTAGGCCAGTTCCTGTCTATCTGCCTACCCTACCTCAGCCAGCCAGGCACTGGGTCCTAGCACATCTGGGATGCAACCTGATGCTGCCCCCTCCACTGGCCTTGCACCACCTATGGGTGGAACCACCTTAGGGGAAGGGGCCAGTCCTCCCCTGGGAGTGGGTGTATAGGGGAGTTGTCACTGTTTTGAATTGATACATATATATTCATCATTATTATTTTTTATGTGATATGTGGTTTAAGATGTACATATTTATGATGTAAAAGCATTATTTTATGGTTTTACACATTCAATATTTAAAAAAAGATTATTATGTACATATTTTTAGTTTATCCATCAAGTTTGGTTAATGATAAAGTGCATTAATAGGTTGGTGCAACTTTAAGCACTCATTCTAACATTTTAATCTAATTAGTTTAATTGATCACATGATTCATACATTTTTTATTTAAATAAGGTTGGAATTTTAATGGATTTATCTTGATAAAGCTCAGTATTAGCTGAGCGAAAGCGCTTAAAACAATTTCGGTCTGGTGTGGTGTTTTACAATAAATAAATTCTTCAGACTTCAATCTTCAGTTTCCAGGCTGGTACTTCGCTCTCACCGTGGATTTATAACTTTTTGCTTTTACTGGTTTCTATATTTTTGTCTTCTGAGTTGTCACTCAACAACAGCTACCAGAGATGGTGTGCAGGATCATGCACCATTGCTACAAGGATTGCCTGCACCAGATTGAGGGCAAACTAGCCAACCAGGAGGGGCCAGGTGGCCCCGGCGCACAGTCCCCTGGATAGCCACCTTTGGGCAATGAAGGAGTGTTGCCCATTAGTGGGGAGTTCAGTCTCACTGCTGCTGTCTGGGGGCACATGGATCTCTGATTCCACAACACCATCCCTGTCCAAGGTGTTTACTCCCATCATGTATCACATGCCTCCCCTGCATGCTGTCTTGTCTGTCTTGTCTGTTTGCAAATGCAACCTCTCCTACCCAACATACCTCCCACATTTACCTGCATCCCTTCACCAACATTTCACTCTATTCTTGGAAAAAAAAGGGCATCTGTCCCACAAAATAAAATTGCCTCATACATAGCTCTCCATTTCTCACCCATGTCCACTGGACACAATCAGTCATTACATGAATTAATCAACACAGTTATGTTGCTATCACCCCTCTCTGGGGTGTGTGGCTCCAAATTCCAAATTCACTACAACCTGAACAGCTGTTGCTGCAGAAGAAGTGGAGAGCTATGGTTCTTTCCTATACCAGTCCTGCACATCCCTACCTGCCTTTCAGTATGTTTTTCCCCCTGATTGCCCCCATTTCACCACTTTGCTATCACCCTTTTTTCTTCTCTCCACCTGTATCCCAAGGTCTCTTATCACACTTTTGGCGTTAAGTAGACTACCACTTATGTGGTAGTTCATGGGTACAGAGTTTTTACCAAAGGGGATGACAATACACTTTTTGGCATTGAGCTCCATACCATGGCTTTGACACCAGGCATCTGTCTCAGTGAGGCCCTTTTGTAGTATGTCAACATCGTTAGGAGTTTCAATTATGGCTCCTAGTTTTCAGTCATCTGCAAACTTTGTTAGCCAAAGACCTTCTGTGTTAGCCTGTACTTCAGAGAAGTAGATACCAAACAGGAGAGGACCCAGGACTGAACCCTGTGGTACTCGACTTGTCACTGGTCTGACGTCAGATTTGGAGTCTGCTACTTTCACAGTATGGGTTCTGTCTGTGAGCCAGATGGCAGCCTATCTTGTGACATAGGGATTTATACCTAGTTTAGTAAGCTTATCTATAATTCCAGAGTGGGGGATGGTGTCAAAAGTCTTGGCGAGATTTAGATAAGCTGTGTGAACCACCTTACCCTCATGTATGACTTTGGTGACTGCTTCAAAGAAGTCAATCAGGTTTAGGAGACATAATCCACCTTTTACAACCTCTAGAGGGTGAGAGGGGGGTAAAGTTAGCACTGAACCTATCTGCCAGGATGTTGGCAATATCAGTTGGTTCTGTATATTTAGTGCCATTATGCTGTAACTCAGAGCAGATCTCAGTGTTGCCATTGAGATTCTTGACATAGCTATAGAATGTTTTGTGGTTGTCTTTAGAGTCAGTGGCAATTTTTTTTTCTTGACTAACTTTGGAGGATTTTATAAGGGATCTCAGCTTCTTACTGAGGTTGACCAGGGAGTTCCGCCAATTATGGGATTTTACTCTTTTTTGCAGCAGCTTCTTTCTTCTGTTGTAGAGTTTGTTTATGGCAGAGGACCACCAGATTGGCTTCCTTTTTTTGGAGGATAGCATCTTGGTTCTTTTAGGGATAGTATGATCCATGCACTCGTGTAAGTGCTTATAAAGTGCATTTGTGTAGGATTCAGCAGTCGTACCTCTATTGTCTGTCTGCATGGGTGTCATGAAGTTTGCCACTTCTGTCTTAAGAAGTGTGAAGTTGGCTTTGGAGAAGTTTTTTACGGTGGTTTCCCTAATTGGGGGTGGGGGCGGGATGTGGATGTCTAAGGTTATTAGCTTGTTGTCGGATCTGACCAATGAGGAATTGACCTCTGGTGTGGAACACCGGTTGCCCATGTTGGTAATGACCAGGTCTAGGATATTGCTGCCCCTGGTGGGGGTCTGAATAAGTTGATCCAAGGTGTTGGAATTTATGAATTCCAGAAAACGTTGAGCAAAAGAGTTGGTACATGAGTAGTTTTCCTAGTTAATGGTGGGGGTAGTTGAAATTGCCCATTATTAGGTTGTTGGGTTGTACCCTAATGCTTTGCAGTGTATCAAGAAATTAGGAGTGGGAATCCTGGGGCATGGTGGGGGGTCTGTAGCAAGCTGCAATTTGGATTGCGGTCTTGACCAGAGTTAGTTGCACTTGGATAATCTTGGATGCATTATGCTGTGCAACTAGCCTGGAGATGTGGATATCCTTAATGAATATGGACACGCCTCCACCTTTAGTGCTTCATTCCGGGTTAGGTGGCCAAAAGGTGTGGTATGAATTATAGCCTGGCAATGCAGGGGTGCTCTCTGGAGCTTTGAACCAGGTCTCTGTCACTGCACAAATGTCAGTGTTCTCCATTTTAAGGAGTGCCTCGAGTGAGTGCATTTCGAGGTTTAGACTTCTCGCATTGAGTAGTATTACCCTCAGATTTTGCTTGCTTGTACCTGTTACGGTGGTGAATTTGTCATTTGAACCTTGCTTAAAAAAGGCATTATAGGGGTGGCAAGAGCCTTAGCCAGTATCCGGAATCCCAAGGGCGACAGGTGCAGGCCATCTCTGGCAAAGCATCGGGGTCTGTCGATCATGTCATCCCAGGCAGACAAATACTGGATCCCCTTAGAATGACACCAGAAGCTTAGCCAATTGTTGAAGTCAATCATTTTGTCCTTGTACTGTGGCATCATTCTGGGTGATGGCAGGATGCTACTCAGGGCTAGGGTCCTACCTGCAGGGACTACAAGATCGGAGAGCTCCTCCATGTCTTTTTTCATGTTGTCCAGGGAAATACATCTCAGGTCATTCACACCAACATGGACAATAACAGTGTCATATTTGTACTTGTTGTGGAGTGACCTGAGTGGGTGCATTATGTGGCGGATCCTGGCACCTGATAGGCAGCTGGCAGTAACTTTCTCCTTGTTTTGCCTGGTGCGTGGAACATCAGTGTGCCTGATTATAAAGTCACCTTTGACTAGAGTGTTGAGTACGTTATGCCTTATGGGCTGTGGTTGAGTGGCACACTGAGTTTGTGGGCTATGTGTCATTTGGGTTGTGTTGGGGGGTGGAATTTGCTTGCGTTTCTCCTTTGGATGTCCCTGATGCTTGAGCTGGTTTTTTTGAGAGCCTCCATGAATGTAGGTGTGTGTTTTGTTTTTCTATGTGTGTGTTTTGGTGGTGAAGATTTTGCGGAACTATGTGATGAGTGTGGTGTGGTGCAAGTGTTTACCTTCTTTTCTTGACTGTCTAGTCCAGTCTTGGGTGAAGAGAGCTTTGCTTCCAGTTTGGCTATATAAGTGCATCTCTCACAGGTTGTAGTGTTGGGTGGTAGGAGGAGAGGGTTGTCTGTGTACATGAGGCAATTGCTGCATTACCCCAAGATGCCCAGATTCATCAGGTAGACAGGAGAAATCACCGGGTGCTGACCTTTAGACATGCCTGGATAGGTGCTTATTTAGTACAAAAAACTGCTTTCCTCTAGGCAAGTGAGGAAAGTTGAGTGCTGTAGTAATTTGCAGCTTATTTAGTGCTTACAACAAGTTCTGAACAAGTGCTGAGTTCAAAGAAACAGATTTGAGTGCTGAAACTAGAAAACTGGCTAGTTCTAAGAAACAAAATTAAGCTAGAAGGCTTCCCTCTAACACAGAAAGACTTGGGGGCTCAGAAGCCTACAAACAGCCTAGACCACTTACAGGAAAGGCAGGAAACAAACTTAAAATGTTTTTTACCTTTCTTTCCCAGATGCTCGCTTTGTACACAGTAGGAGTGCCTGAAATCAGAATATGATCTCACTGCACTCAGTTGAGTGAGCAAATGAGATGGGCCCAGAAGGAGTATCCAAACACAAATTTAGAAGAGAGGCGGGTACATATCATGGGAAAATTTGCAGTGTACTTGGGACTGTGATGCAGACACCAAACCTGTACATATTCAAATAAATAATGATGGATGGATGTGAGGCCTGGGACAGCAGGCATAGCTGTCAACTGCACAGACTCTTGCAGAATGTCCACAGTTATGCTGCCTATTATTGGCACAGTTGTCATGAAACCTTTTCTGCGCACTAAAGTACTGACAAACCAGTGAAGAGTGAGGTTAGAAAATCATGAAAGACAGTTCAGTGTCACATGTTATACCCATCCAAACACACATGCTAATGTGACTCCTGTGTAACAGACTGTATGCATGCACATATATCTGGCAAATACACCTACTGCAGTATTGACTTGTTAGCTCAGTCGGTTAAATGCCTAGTATCCTGTACATTTTGCAAACCGCACTCTAGAGTTCGAATCCAGTGTGTTGCCTTTCAATCACATGCTTGTGAATACAACTAATAAGGACTGAACCCTACAATTTTAACCAAAACAGGTTGCTGCATTCACTGCTACCCATGTTAACACAACAAAGGCCTGTAGGTATGGACACACTCTACAAACATGTATAGGCTACCTATATTTTGCCTAAAACTCTCCAACTGGCACTGCTACATAACATATGCACCTTAAGCACATGCCTCACCTAGACTGTTATGGGTACCCTTACCCTGGCTCTGCTGTAATGACACAGCTGACACTGCTCCCTCACTGACACATACAGCTTGCTGTCCTCCAGTGTGTTCATACACCCCAGTATGAGTCCTGAGCAAAAAGCAGCAGCTGCAACCTGCAACATATGCAGCAGTATGTTCAGCTACCTGCTACAGACCTACTATACCACACAACCACCTCAAACAAAGGATCCACACTACACCCGTACATGAAGGGATGGGGGGACAGAAGTCAAGTGACAGGGACATGTGTCACAGTCTGCCCCTACAAACATACACAACTGATAAACCAGCATCTATTGCAGCAGCATGTATATGATGTGTATGACATATGACACTCACATCTGTCTTCATCCCCTTACTGACCTTAACCCACATTGTTTAACACTGAACTGCCACATAATCAGAAAGTCATTTGACAATGGCAAAACATAATATGCAAAACTGTAGACATACCACATAAATCCCAACAGTGGACACTATTTGTACTTACCCTCTGCAATGCTGTAATATCCACACCTCAGTAATGTATCTCTCAAAGTCTAGGAAAGGGGTCAAGGCCTACATGAAGGACTTAAATATTGCACTTGTGTGTCGTGTCATTGGCTAATGAAATTACAACCCAACTGTTCTGGATGCAATTAGCAAGTCTAAGCCACTGATTGGTTTACAGGCAATCACCTGTTATTGAGCATAACCTACAAAAGGCAAGTGGCTGTCTATGGTAAACAGGTCTGTAACTTGCTTTACCAAGCCAGATTGCGATTTCAGAATCAGTTTCTTCACGATTTCTGCACAAAACGATTACAACACTCTACCAGGTATGTTCATAGGCTCATAGGTAGGTACTAGGCTATCGACCCTGGGGCCTATACAAGCCCAGCCAAAAAGGTACCCTGGCCTTTGCCACACAAGAAAATTATTTTCCTGTGCCACTGTTGAGCAGAGCCACAGAGGTGATCCCCGGGGTGAATTTCCTATTTCCCATCCAATCATCAAGATTTTTCTTGAAGAGTGCTAATGGGGAGCTTTGTTTGATATAGATAGGTAGTTTATTCCAGAGTATGGGAAGTCTCTGGGACAGGAATCTATCCCTCCGGCATGTTTTGTTTATTGTGGTGACTAGGTTTAGGTCCCTAGAGCGTGTAGCTCGGAAGGATTGGGATTTCTTTAAGTGGAGCATGTCCGTGTAACACAAGTCCCCATCTAATAGGATGCAGATGGGAGGAAGCAGTTATGGGAAATACGGATTGCAACAACAGGCCTCTAGTACATCTCTGGGAATGCATGTTTCTGATAGTCTGCTGTCCAAATACTACAGCCATGCCTTTCAACTCTGGCTGCTGTGACTTAGATCACAGCCATGCCCCTCTCACTCCCTCCTACAATGGTCAGCTTCTGTATGAATGTCACTGGATTGTGTGTTAGGCATAGTGACAGTGAGTAATGGTGGACACAGATGGCATATCGCATGATGTACTGTCATTCAGCTCCTCTCAGTCTGTGAATGTCACACAGGAATAGTTCAGACATTGTACCAGTGTCCCTGACTTTCCCTGATGTCCTCTGGCTGGGTCACTGTTTTGTCGACATTCTTATATCATCGCTTGACAGCTGTGGCTACCATACCTGGCAACCCCATACAGCAGGACTGCAGGTCATAGCCGTTAGTAGTGGGGGGACACACAGTGTGCATAATGATCATACAAAGTAAAGGTATGAATACAGTAACAGCTATTAATGTAGCATAAATTGTTTTTGAGGGTTCTGGCATGTGATAGCCAGATTCTCCACATTCTAAGAAAAAACAACAAATATTGTCCAACTGTTTGCCAGACAGCCACATGTTTCTGGAAAAGGGACCACATATATTAGGCACATGTACAAATTATACAAACATCTGTGTACTGGAGAAGTAGGACACCTACAGGGAAGATACTGTACAGATCATTTGCATTGCTGTCTGTCATTGTGGCACACGGATGTTGCTGGACTATCCCCATATACTCATAATAACACACCTATTTGTCGAACAGTGGCTGTCTGACATGGCAGTGGGATGTTGGCCATAGGGGACACAACACAGTCGATGGCATTTATGGGAGTGTAGACATTCAGCACACTCCATCATGGTAGACAGGGGCATAACCAGTATTGCTACTATGTTGCTGATAGCCACAAATAGACTGTGTTAATAGATGGCAGGGTATGACGTGGGAGGTAGCAGTGCATAGTGCAGGCCAATGTGGATGTGCAGGGTCTGTACATAGTGGAGAGCAATGTATCTGGTCCTGTGATCTGTTCCCCTATTCTTGTCTTTCAGAAAGGATGTATAGATGCAGGCACCTGCCATTTGCAGCTGTGGAAAATGATGTGTTCCTGGATGACCTAAGACTACATCACGTCATTCTGCTCTTCAGGACTCACCACAATCATGAGCAATGTTCTGCAATGTGGGCTGACCATGTCACAGCAGTCAACCGTGCAGGGCTACAGGACAGAAGCTATGAGCAGGTCCATCACAGGGTGACAGACATAGTAAATGTTGCACAGCAAAGGGATGCTGTTGTGGCCAGGGACTGTGCTGCCACTGATGGAGGGCCTATAGCATTAGAACCACTCTTGGCCACAGTGGAATTCCTGGAGAACCTGGGATCAACCACCAGCTCCCAAGAATCCATCACCTCATACATCACGGAGGTGGGTGACACAGCCTCCACAGCAGACGAGCTTCCAGGTAAGCCTCCTGTGTGCATCACTGTAATACTGTATCAGTCATTGTGACAGCCTCTGTGTACCAGTACTCTGATGTCAGGTCAATCTTCACTGGGGGGTCATTGTTTGTAAAGCACACCTGTGCACACATACTCAGAATGTCAGCAATGTAGGCAGTATCACAGTACCTAATGTACATGTTGCTATACACACATATTATCCCGTAATAATACCACATTGTTATTGCTGACAATACCTCTCCCTCACCTTTCCATAGGTACATCAGTTGTAGCTGGCGTCCAATGTCCTGTACCTGGTGAGTGTGATAATGATTTTGTATGGCTCATATATACCCAAACAATGTTAAGGGCTGCCATTTTGCTGTATACACAACTGATATGGTCAGCCAGACTGCATTACTTGTATGTTCAGTCTTGGAGGGTTTAACTGCAGTGCATTGTATCAGTAATCGCAGTAGTGTATGTGTAGGATCTGCAACATATTTGCACTGAATTTTGTGAAGGTCCATGCAGTCTGCTATGCAGGGAGCAAAATAGTATGCTGAAGACAGGTGCACTGTGTCTTAGGAGTAGGTCTATCACATACACTGATATATCGTTAATCTCACAGGTGCATAGTAGTGGCAGCATTAACCAGATGTAGCTGCAGTGCATGTACTTTACTTGGCCTGTCTTGTATGTGTATGTTGTAGTCTGCTTATGTGTTGTGCATGGGATCAGAAATAAGATGTGGTATGTGTACTGCAGTTGTGGCACCTTGTGTGTGTGTGTGTGCGTGTGTGTGTGTGTGTGTGTGTGTGTGTGTGTGTCTGAGAGGACCACCATACATAATAGTGCAGGTAGTAATGTACTTATTATGTCATCTTCCTCACAGGTGACCATGGGAGTTGGAGCTTGTCCCCCTCATAACCTGATGTCAGTGTCTCATCAGACTCTGATGATGATGTTGACCATAGTGACGCACAGGTGGGGTTGTTGGGGGCTGAATCTGCCCCATGGTTGACATCTCACTTCCTCCCCCTTTTGCACACAGTTAGTATGCCTACACATGCCCAGTCCCCTGCAGCCACAGATATCAGACAGTCAGAATCTGGCAGCATCGAACATGAGAGTGTGGCAACAATGGAATCAGTGAGTGTAAACATTGGCCATAGCCAAAGATCCATCAAAGTCCCACACAGGCAGATTGACAGGGGTGCTCGATGGAGGAGTGCTGCCCATCCACCACCTGTCACAGGTGTCACATCATGAGTCACCCAGTGCATGTTTTGGTCCATCATGGAGGCATAGGCATGTTCCAAATGCAACACCATACAGATGTTCAGACTCATGAATGCATCATTGCTTGACATCCATGACTCCCTCTACCACATTGGGCATGCACATTCATGCTCCTGTAATGGCAGTACCTCTAGCACTACAGAAGAGAGGGTGCTATCCACACCATAATGTGGCAGGCATTGGGCATGTTTTCCTGGGTGGTCCCATGAGGGACACGGGCCCAGCAGACACCAGTCACCATTAGTGGCTAGTACCACATCTGACCTTTGGCATGGTGGTGCCAGTGCCACATCTGGCAGAGCCAGTTCCCATGTTTGTAGCCAGAAACTGTAAACTGTCCATTCTGCTATGTATGGTCCACAGCTGTCCAACATACCCATGTGCAGGGCTAGCACATGGTTTGACTGTGTATGCGCACACACTCATATATCACTGTCACATGCAGGTCACCGACAGACACACATGGCACCTCTCCATGGTCCAGCTGACCAGCACCCTTTCCTGACTCCCACACAAGATATCAACTGTTTGGCACAGCCTAGGCCTCTGGCAGCCCCACACCAGACCCTGTGCATGTGATGATACCTGTGCCACATCCCTGCCATCCATACCATTGATGCAGGGACATGCAAATAAGTATCTGATGCACAGGGTGACTATAGTACAGTACTTGACATGTTGTAGTGCAGTTGTGTTATGCCATGACAGGTGCTGTATGCTGGAGTGAGTCACGAGTTCACATCAAAGTGTTTGTACTTTTGTTGCATTATGTTAGATTGGCTATGTTGTTGCAGACTGACAGGTATCTCTTAGAACTTTGTATGATTCAGTTGCAGAGGTCAGAGTGGCTAAGCAATGGTGACTTGCTGGCAGTACAGCAGTTCAGGATGGCATGGTTGCAAAGTGGATATATGACATCAGCAAGAATGGCTGCATATGTGCATAGTTATCTAGGTGCGTATGTGTAGAACAGTGTTTCAGAGAGAATGGGGGCAGACAACATAATCCTGCATGCATACCCTGTGACAATGCATCCTATCTTTGCAATGTGTCACCTGGGTATTCCATATCTACAAATGTAGGTGGTGGCAGATAGCATTTATTCATAATTAGATGTGGGCTACTTAGGGCCAGCAGCTACTCACAGGGCCTTAAAATGTATAACCATTCACACAAATAGACAGACACACTGCTGCAAGAGGGTATATTTACACACACACACACACACACACACACACACACACACACACACACACACACACACACACACACACACACACGCACACACACACACACACAGTTGTCCTTAACAAAATTAGGATTGATACCTATTTAGTAGTATAAACTGTAGTACTACATATTTATTGCATGCACCAAGGAGCTTATGAGTTCTGAGAATGTCGGCCAGTGTTGTTAAGGTGGATGACATTAGCAGGCCCTGTAAAGGAAAACAATGGGGGGGGGGTTGACAGGGCCCAAAAATGTATAACCATTGCATAAAGACAGACAGATCAGACACACTGCTGCAAGGGGGTATGTTTATACACACAGTTGCCCTTTATGAGATTAAAACCCTCACCTATCTAGTATATACTATAGTACTGTATACTTATTGCATGTGCCACAGAGCTTATGTGTCCCCCTGCCAATGCTATTAAGGTGGATGACATCAACAGGGCCTGTAAAGTAGGGCAATGGGAGGGGGTTGACAAGGCCTGAAAATGTATAACCATTGCAGACAGATAGGCAAGACAGCCACACTGCTGCAAGGGGTTATATTTACACACAGGCACACTGACTTGCCATTTATGAGATTAGAACCCCTACCTATTTAATAGTTTATACTATTGTGCTATGTACTTGTCACATGTGCAATGGAGCTTATGTGTTCTGAGAGTGTCTGCCAGTGCTGTTAAGGTGAATGACTTCAGCAGCTGTTGACAGGTAGGCCACTGTTGTGCAGGACATTAGTCAGAGGACCATAAAATGATTGACCATTGCATAGACATACCCCTGATAGGGATGCCTGTACTGCTGTATGGGGAACATGTTCATATACACATACATACAAGGTGGGTGATGTGAGATTAGAACCCCTACCTACCTACTAGTACACACTACAGCTCACAGTACTAATTGCATGCACCACTGGTTACATTTGCTGTATAAGTGGCTGCAACACTACATCACTCAAAACCTTTATGTGGCTATATATATATATATATATATATATATATATATATATATATATATGTATATATATATATATATGTGTGTATGTATATATATATATATATATATATACATGTATATATATATATATATATATATACCTATATATGTATATATATATATATATATATATATATATATAAAACCTCTATATGTGTGTGTGTGTGTGTGTGTGTGTGTGTATATATATATATATATCTCTCTATATATATATATATATATATATATATATATATATATATATATATATGGAACATGCTGATAGATAAGGGTAATCACGTCTGAGGGAGATAGGGAGAGACAGATACATATACATACCTGTTTGTATGAACAGTGATATATTCACATCTCAGTTCTTTAGGCATATGAGCCATCAGACATGGGCCGAAGTTAAGTGTAGGAGCATGCCCAGTATGACCATCAGTACTTACAAGGAGACTCCAGGCCAAACCTATCTGTACTGCAGTCCAGGATTTTGTGTGCTACAGCCAACTGGCTGCTCCACCTGATTCAACAGTCTAGCACCGCCCTGATATTATGTCCAAGGGATTCCCCGGCTGTGTGCTACACATAATATCTGAGTGATACCTAGCGTGTGTACAGATTGTAATTGCCTGTACAGGGTTTTACATCATATGTCTGGTACGATTACATAGCATTGTGATTTTCTGGTACATTAGTGGCAAATCATTATAGATTGATGTTAGGAACTGCTGACAGACAGTTGATTTACTGACTCCATCCACAGCAGGGAACCCATGCTACTGGATGACCTGTTATTCTCTGCACTGTCTACATTTGTGTGGCCACTAGCTGACCCTTCTCCTTATATGTGGACCTTTGTCCCACTCCTTTTTATGGCTTTGTCCATATTTCCTGCTCTAACTAGTTTTAGGTATGCTGTGATTGGGGTACATGCTGTAACACCTCTCACAGGGTTACAGACTTCTCACCTTTGACTGTACATGTTTTGCAGGATGTCCAGCAAATCACCCTATATGTCTGCTCTGCTTCTCAGACAGTTGTGTTGTTTTGGTAATATACAACTATATGGCACCCACTGACTTGTTGTAGCTGCTGACAAAGTTACGTGATGGCCTGTACATCCTGCTGCTACTCTGATTTGTTACAACCTGCTGTTACACTAGCCACCTTCTAGGTTACTCAGAGCATATGTAATGTCCATAGCAGTAGCCCTCTGTCCCTCCATTGTCTCTGGCATTGTCCAGCTTTCTTGCAGCAACAAATAGTGACATATTTTTTCAGCCTGTGGGACTCCTACCATAGGAGTACCTCACATGTGAAATTGTAGGTGCAGCTAGCTTTGAACTATGAACACCACCTACCATGCTAATGTACGTAGCCCACTAAGCCACATCAGACACAAGAAAGTGAAGTTTAATTCCTGACACTATCAACAGTAGACAGACATAACACTGACCCCTGCATATTGATGAAATAGGACATGTCACTAGGTTGTTTGGGACAGCTCTGGGACTGTGTGGTCTGTTGCTATGACCTTGCTAACATACTGTTACTGCAGTTGCATGGGATAATGGCTGTGTAGGGGGTAGGGGACTCTAGCATTGACAGTCATGCATCTGTCCTGTGGCCCCACTGTTTGGCATTACCCTTGCATAGTGCAGTGGGTTTTGCTGCCTTGTGGCCTACTGTATATTATGAGGGAGCCAGTATTAGACAGAGAATACCTGTTGTCCCACATACCTGTTAGCTCTCTGCAGGTAGCCCAGTAGCCCACTCTATTCCCTTACATACATGCAGCAGGTCAGCAGGTCCATACTTATGCTATCATAGGCTAGTACCCCATACATCTGTTGTAAAGAAGAATGACTTACCTTGTGACTGCAGCAGTTGAGATAACAGTGCTTCAGGGCTGACTTTGTCTGATGCACACAGTACACAGCCAATACATGGTAAGGTACTGGTTGTGTGGTGTGGCTGGCATCCTTTTTACTATGTATGTGAGTCGGAGTGAGGTGTCAGTCCCTAGGACCCTAGGTTGTCAGTGCATATGCTATGTGTTGCTTCTTTGCCAAGGCCAGGGCATGCTGGTCACACCTACATCTGCCTACAGGGACAGGCTCAGGGGGTTCCTCATCTAAGTCCCCCTGTGGCTGTGGGGACCTTGGCACTAGTGGGGGGCTGTGTGACTCTTCTCTGTGATGATCCTGCCGCAGCTGTTTCCACAAGATCATATTGTGTAGCATGATACATACTGTGAACATCTGTGCACATGTGGCTGGAGAGTACTGCAGGGCTCCACCAGATATATTGAGGCAGCAGAACTGTGACTTGAACAGCCCAAACACATGCTGTGTGATGCACTTAGTTTGTGCATGTGCCTCATTATGGCATTCTTTGGTAGGTGTGTGCATTTCTGATGGGTGTCATCATCCATGGTTCCAGTGCATAGCCAGCATGCCCCAGTAGATGGCAGTATGGGATGTCCCCCTGGCAAACATCTGGTACAGCTGTGATGCATGCCGGATATGGAAGTCGTGATAACTGGCAGGGTTGCAGGCACACACACACTCATGATAATGCCCTGGGCATTGCACATGACCTGACAGTTGATAGAGTGATATCCCTTGCAGTTGATGTAGACTCTACCCTCCTCACCGGGCGGTGCTTTGATGGGTACATGAGTACAGTCTATGGCATCCAGTACCTCAGGGTAGTGAGCTACATGGTGGAAGAGACACATACTGCTGGCCCTCTCCTCAGGGGTGCAAGGAAGATAAATGTGCTCACTGGCATTTGTTTGCATGGCAGCCAGGAACTGGTGGAGTACCCTGGATGGAGATGTCTGTGAGACCTTCATCATGTCCCCAGTTGGTCTTTGAAAAGTACCTTTAGCTAGTTTTCTAAGGGCTACACATATCATTGTTTCCATTGGGATGGGTTCCCCTCTGTTGGCTCTGAGTCTGAGTTGAGGGTGGCAAAGCTTGGTGAGTTCTTGTAGTATGTCCCTGTCCACCCAGTAGCACTCTACAATCTCCAGCTCATCTAGCTCCTGGAAGGTTACCCTGGGCCTGAACACTCTTCTCCTTTTCCGTCAGCACCAGCATCATCACTGACCTCACCATCTATGTCGCAGAGCAGCAGCAGCCCCTAGCATTCTGTCAGTTAAAATTCCCAAGTCTGTACTCCAATGGTGCAGAGTATGGGTGAGAAATCAGATTGCAGGGTTTATGCATACTTTATAGTGGTGTGTTGCAGATGCAGCCTATGTGATTGGCTGACTATGATGCATTACACTTGCCAGGTATATCACTGAGGGGTTTGAATGGGCCAGTGTAAGTGGAACAGGGGTTATCAGTATTTTCTACATGACTGGCTTTCACAGGCAATTTTCTTTTCTTTTTTTTTTTTTAGACTGCCTTCCCTGCTAAGCACTGCAGTGTGGCGTGCAAACCTGCGGCACTGGTATAAACAGTGCTCAGCAGTTTGGACACACCCCCTTGCACAGGCATGCTCAGAATAGCTTAAACTAGCTAAAACACATGCCCCACAGCTAAACAAAGTATAGCAGGGCCCACTGCTTAGCTGAGCTGAGTGCAAACAGGTGCCGCTGAGCTCCAATCCATTTACACTTATAGTGACACACCCCCTTTTTATGTCAACAACCTGTTCTACTGACACCAACATGGTTCCAGGGCTGCACGGGTTTTATCTGCAGACATAGTGGCCCATTTTTGCTGTTCAGTAACCCCAGCTCATTTGCATACTGATCCTTGCACATAACCTGGATACTTCACTATTCCAAGGCCTGTCTCCTTAGCAACCACTGACATCTACCATTGTACATACTGCATGGAGGGTACTATAATGCATTATTCTCACATGTCTTATTTTAAGTTTTTAAACATTTTAATATATTTTTTTGCATAATGTCATATTTGCGCATTGCTGTGTGCCTTGCCAAATTAATATGGGTAGTAATTAAAAAATATATTATTTTTTATTATTTTGCAATAGTTTTTGGACTCACGGGGTATAGTTTTTCACATATATTTGCCTCCCATGACATTTCTGACCTTCTAATTGGGCTTTACAGCCCCTGTTCAATTTTTACATTTCTGTACACGGTTATTTTCTGTGTACACTTCTGACACCAACAAAGGTTCTGCATGTATACCTATCTGCTTCCTGGATCACAAAACACCCTCATTTTCATGGATTTCACCTGCTTATGATGTGATTTGCATGCCACAGACACTTCCGTGTCCTCATGCCCGTGCATGGCTCTCTGCTCTCTTTACTGGGTCGCACAACTGCCAGTTTCCATGTTAGATCCATGCCACTCTGCCTACATGGATAATCACTTCATCTAGGCTTTATTGAATTCCCCTTTAAGTCGCAACATGATCAACACCTACATAAAAGATAAGTATCTAGCAAGTATCATAGTGATGTTCTTTTTTTCTGTCTTCATCATCAAGCTCTATAATAACTTATCTTGTATAATAAAACAGCACCAGTCATTTCATCGCTTTAAGATCGCCTTCAGATCCTGTCCCCTTGACAACAATATATGGTACTATCTATACACCATGGTTATAACTCTATGTGCCAGCCACCATCCTTATTATCTGAACCAACTGATCAGTCTCTAATGCCTACATTACTAAATATCCCCAGCCCCATTTTCTATCCCATAAATAAAAGCGGTTCTAATACTAAATACATATCAGCATGTAGACTAGCAAGAGACTGAAAAAAGGTTAGTACCACAAATACTTGTTTTTGTCTTATTAGAAGTGCCAGTCTAATATTTCAACAAGTGACATTGCTAATAATGAAAAAAAAAAAAAAAAAAAAACAATTGTGCATTGCAGTTGACAGATGAGAAAGCTATATAGCATTTGTCATATTGACATGACTAACATATATCCTTTTCAAAATATGTAACCCTTGTTTTCACTAAATTAATTAACTGTTCTATTCCATTTGCTTGTGGAATAAACAGTCGGTCCTGAAAATATGTTTTGGATCTCATAAGTCTCTGTGTCTATAATTCACCAATATTATTGTCATAATCAAATGGTATTACAACTGTGAATATTTGTTTTGATTTATGAATTTGCCTGTAATCTATGGATCTTTTTTTCTCCAGGCCCCTGCTAAAAAGGGCTGAATAACTTAGTCAGACATTCCCAGTAAATAAATGTAAATAAATAGATAAATAAATAGATAAACAAATATATAAATGAATGTATTAAGAAAGAAGTTCACTTTCTCCCTAAAATCCTAGAATAATGTTTTATCTTCCTTCAGGTACTTTGTTCCATCTTTACTGGCATTCAGCTATATTCTTAGTTTCATTTTTTTCTTTCACCTTAACTTATTCCTCTCTTTCTGCATATATATATCTATATATCTATATATCTATATATATATATATATATATATATATATATATATATATATATATATGTATATATATAATGTATATATATATATATATATATATATATATGCATTCCCATGTCATAGTTCAACAACTCTACAATCCAGAATCAAAGTTTCCTCTTTAACAAGCTCCTGTGTTTCCTTGTAAGATTTTTATTTGTTTCAGTGTTGACTGTTACGTGATGATATACAGCAGTCTGCCCTGAAACAGATCAGTACTTATTTTGTAGTACTCAAGTGGAACAGTTTATATGTGATGCATGTGAGATTTTATTTGCTTGGCTGTCTGGTAACTTCAGGATGTGTGGTCTCACTGTAACACAGATACTCATTTTAGACATTTAAAGATGTGTTATTTAACACTGATTAGTACTTTTCTAAGTATAAAATTACTGCAATATTCTGTTTAATTATCTCATTGTGGTCATCATATGCAAAATTTACTCTTGCACTGCTTGCAATAAAAAGTTAATTTCTACCTGTGAGTCATATAACTATTGTATTATATAGCAAGTCAAACATCTGCAAAATATATAAACTGCATTTGTTTTCAAACTGAATGCTTATTTGGAAAGCATATTTCCAGTTTAATCTGCCACCCATCAAATTTCATGATACTCTCACCTCACAGTGACATTTTGTTAGTTTTATCTGAAAGGCCCAGTACTTTGTTTAAAGAAATATTCAGCACAAGAGTCATTGTTTGTAAGTTTAAGTGCACTCTTATCCAAAACAATCTTGTTGTGTTTTCTTCGTGCTACAGTTTTTTGTTATGGTACATAAACATAAAATGTAGTCTTAACAGGGAAGGGGCAAAACAAATTAGCAAATTATTCTTGTGTACAGAAGAAAAGATAATTCAAGGGTAAAACAGATGCCACCACATTTGAATCTTGCACAAGGATTATGGGATATATGTGAAATGCAGGCTAATGCTAAAGAAATTGTTATATTCTGCATGCACTTGTATACCGTAAAGTGAAATTGGCTGCCTATCTTCAAGAGAATGATCATTAGTTTTAGAAATGATCTGCCCAGCTGCATAGTGGAGAAATGGTTTATAAGTAACCATCAAACGAGCAGAGAATGAAGAATGTCTGTGACAACCATATTGCATTCTCCATCAGTGGCTGAAAAAGGAGAAAGAAAGAAGGAAGGAATAAAGAAAGAAAGAAAGCAATGGAGTGACATTACTTAAGCTGTTTCTGAAATGCTTTAAAAAAAAAATGTTATATCTTTCAAGGCTGCTGTTGTCAAAGTGTATAGTAAATACAAGCAATATAAAAACATGAACAAGAGAAGGCAAAGTCTGTATTAAAATCAGCTCAAGTGATTAAAAAAAAAGACATAAGCTTACTCGGACCAAAAGAGTTACCAAACAAATAAATAAACAAGGAATATATAAAGAAAGACTGAAAGAACAAATGAACTAGGTTTATCACAAAGAGCTTTCATCTTAATAGATAGGTAACTTCCCATCTTGATTTACTGTGTCCTTTGGGTTAGACAGTGTTTTTCTTTTTTCATTAATTCCCTCCAGTACAGCTCTTTTGAGTGTGCACCTTTAACTCCTAGTGTGTATGGCTTGAACCTTTAAAAATGAAGTTATCACCTTACAGTTCTAACAAATACTCATTGGCAGAAGTCAAATATCAATACAATTGTGTTTGCCATCATGTATGCTTCAAGTTAAATTATTCTCATACCCTGTATGTCGCATGGTTTTGGAATTATTAATGCAAATATGAACAGGCAATATCTGACGCCTAGAGGTGCAGTAGGAGGTAACTGCAGATGCACCTGGAGGTGCACTCAGCTGTAATGAGTTAATTATTAGTTAATGCTTTCAGTTTTTCCCTGATATGGAATAGTGTATAATACATTAAGAAGGTCAAAAGATAATCAGAATGCATCATCTGTTCTTGAGCAAGTGCTACTTTTGTCATACATAAGGTTGCATAACACTCATAGGATGATAGGAAGTTATTAGATTAATGGCCCTAGGGCCCTTACAAGCCTATTCCAGTTCTACCCTCATTTCAGTGATTAGCACCTATTGCCCCTGTCCAAGAGGGAGACAGCTGGAACCCCCAGCGTGAATTTACGGGGTCTATATTATATTGTCGAAATGGCATTACATTGAATGCCACTTTGATGACAAATATAGAGCAAAATCCCAAAACAGCAAAAGCTCAGGTCAGTGATTTCTCTCCTAGGGAAAACAAATTGCTTGGCCTGAGCTGTGACATTGCCCTTTACCCCACTGTAGTGCGATCTCGGAGTTGGTATATTTAGTTAAGAGGGTATAGTGAGCACAGCCTAGGAAAAAAAATCGGTGACCTGGGGTTTCGCTGTTTTCAGATTTCACTCTATATTTGTTGTCGAAACTGCATTCGCTGTAATGCCATTTTGACAATATAATATAGACCCAATTTATGGTTACCCATCCAATTGTCCAGATGCATTTGACATGAAGTGGGAGTCTGTACCAAAGGTGTAGTCATGTCTGGGAGGCAATTCTGTCCCTCTAGCAGGTTCTATTAATGTCACAGATAGCAAGTAAGCTGTGTACCATTTGACTTGTGGATATGCAGTATTTCCAATACAGCAGGATCAGACATTGCCTTACATGCAAGGCAGAGATCAACTCTGAGTAGTCTGTATGAAACAGAATAAAGTGACAGTGATTTCAGACAATCCACATGGGACAGATGCTGAAGACCTTGAATTTTCCTTGTGAGGAATGTTTGTGGTCTCTCCAATTGCTGCAGACACTTGGAAAGGTACATACCAAAAGGGGTGTTATACTCAATTATTGGCTGGATGAGGGAACAGTACAGTGAGGTTATAACATCTTGCTTTTCTTGAGGCAATGCCCTTACTTATGAGAGTAGCAAAATAGAATACCCTCCTTACCATTGTGGAGACATGGTGATCAAAGGTAAGGCTGCTGTCAACCTGTGTGCCCAAGTATCTCACCACTGAGTGTGTAATTATGGTGTGCTGTTGTTGTGGTACTTAGCAGGAATATTGCTCTTACTGAAAGGGATCATAATACATTTTTTGCATTGAGTGTAAGGCCATGACTTTGGCACCGATCATTGTTTTGTGTCAGATCCTCTTGTAGGATGTTAACATTGTTTGGAGATTCTGTGGCTGCTCCCAATTTGCAGACATAAGTGAGCTTTGTCAGCCATAGACCTTTAGTTCTTGTTTATACTTCAGATAAATAGATTCCAAACAGTAGAGGTCCTTCGCCCTCGCGACCAAACCACACCAACCGTGGGTAAATCCAGCATTACTCACACCCAGGCGTGGGTTATTGCTATAATAGCACACCCTACACATCAGTGAATCTTTCGGAAGTGGGTTCTGTATGGAAATCACTTCCCATGCTCAGTTACTCACAGTAGAAGAATTATAAACTGTTAGCAGAAAGTGAAAAGAATGTACAAATATATAAAAATTGTGAGTCCACTACATGTTACTAAAACCTTTTGTACCAAATATGCTGAAATTATTTGGCGAGAATCCATTAAAATGAAAAGAATGTCACACAATGGGGGAGAAAGATTAACATTTCTTCCCAGTTTCCTCTTAGCTTATTTAGGAATTCTAAACAAATGGATAGCACATGAGACTAGGTTAAACCTAAATACCATTCAGAATACTGTCTACCCTTTCTATCTTATAACTAATTAAAAATACATTTCATGAAATTTTATTCCCATTGATGTTAGCAAAATGTCACTTGCCAGTTCTTCTTCCAACTAAGCTGATCCCATAAAAGAGATTTGAAAATAATAAGCAAATATTATAAAAAAAAACTTAGAAAACAAAAACAAATAAAACCAACAAATAAGTAACACATATTAAAAAGAAGCATCTTCCAATGACATGGCTGCTAAGATCTGTGCTACATCAAAAAGCAAATATATGCAGTAGTGCTGAGAAAGAGTCTAAGACGACACACAATAATTCAAATATATATAGCTCACCAGAAAGATATGGATTTTAGATATCACAGCAATAACTGGTCTGCACAGTTACATGGATGCTGCTGCCATTGCCAGAGCTATCCCTGTGCATTGCTTTATCTTCCACCATAAGAAGAGAAAGTTCAGGCAGTGTCTCACATCTCATAGTCTCACATTCCAGCAAGTGATGGATGGTTTCAGAGTAGGCTGCAACACCCAGAAGTCTTTGGTCAGCTTGTATTATTCCCATGCTGAATCTAGAAGATGTTAATTAGATTTTAAAAATTCATAAAGAACACATGGAAAATTGCATGAAATACAGGTAGAATGCAGTTTAAAATAAGAAGACAAAAAAGCCTTAAAACTGAAATATTACTTTTGGGAAGTGGTAAGGGAAGATATGTATAGCACAGAAAAAAACTGAAAATCTAGCAGAAATATCAATAAACAACTCACAGATAAAATACATCAACAGAGCTTGTGCTATATAGCAGATGCCATGCTTATGGTCATATGATAATAAAAAAACAAATATGTTCAATTCAATGAGTATCACGGCAATGGATTACTGAAATGGGTTAGCCAAATGTTCCATACTGTTGTCAATGTAATTTTATCAAGAAAATCTGCTGTGACCAAATTAGAGTTTTTATAATGACCATATAACACTATTGTTTGTTTTGTAGAAATACCATTGACAAGATCAGGAGATGTAGATATATTACCATCATATGTATTGAGACCTTTCACTGACTGATAGAGGATGCATTAGGTATGCTGAAGTAATCAGCCTCCAGAATACTTAAGATGTTGCTCATGTTTCTAAATCTGGGCATGCATATATGCTTCTGCATTACTGCAGAGGAGATCATCCAAACTATGCATTGATTCTATAACAATTGTTCATTTTTATAGAAGTACCGGTACCATAAAATGCACACATACATCGATATGCCTTATCAGTGCATGAAGGGCTACTACACCATGAAGTGACAAATAATTTACATTGTGAAGTATAAAATCACACTAGTAATTCACATGACTTGAAGTATGGCTGACTTGTATGAATGATTTCCACAATGTGTAATCCCCACCTCCTTTGGTTGGTGAGTGCAGCTACTGTCTTGAAAGTAAATGATTATGTAAATATTAATTGTGCACATAGTCATTAACTGCTCCCCCTAAAAAAATCTGTTGTATCTTTCAGGTGATGCTTGCACTCATGCAAAGGACCCTGACTCATGACTCCATTTGCCAAACACAGATATCATACAAGAAATGGCTTACAAGTCCAGTCAAAAACAGACATAAAATGTCATTGAGCAAGTTTTTGGTCTCCTGATGGGTATGTCTCCACCATCTCAGTACATGATGAGGGGCATTGCAGTACACCCATATGACAGTTAGTAAGCTTATTGTGGTATGAGCCATGTTGCACAACATGGTTATGCACAAACAGTAGATGCAGCAACATGGTGAGGATGCAGTACAACCAGTGCACAAAAGAGGAGGACTAGTAAGATAGGAGGTGTATGAGGAAGACAGATATACAGCAGGACACACACAGTTAGGGGGCATAAGCTGCAATACACTACAATTCTGGCAAATCAGCAAAATCTGGCCAACAACAATAGGTCTTGAGCTATAAAGTGACAGTATGGACTAATCATGATTCATGAAATAGAACTATGAAGTATGCTGCCTGCTAGCTGGTGTGGTTGCACTGTGTGTCAGATAATCCATAATTACAAGACTGGCTGGACCACATATTGTGGATCACAGTTGTCAGCAATTGCACAGCTAACAGGTTTGGACAATGTAACATAGGACTGCAACACTATTTGTGAGAACATCTCCCTAGAAATTTGTTCAACAACTTCATAGTCCAAGAAGATGGTAGAGTCAGGGGCTAATCTTTTCTGTGGTAGGGATAGTATGCCGCTAGGTGACCATTACTTGTGGTCACTATGATATCAAGAGGTGACATGGACTGAAATTTCCTGTAGTAGGAGAGCTGTGATACTATGGGACCATTCTCATGATTGCTGGTAAGGGGTCCTAGAGTTAGAGTCATCACCACTCAAAATGAAGAATGCCTGGATATCATCACCAGATGCATTTACTGTACTGTCTTCAGCCAAATAGCTTCATCTACCTGTTGCCAGTCATCACTGCTACCTGTAAAAGCATGAGAGACAAAAAAACATAGTGAAACCATTTACATATTTCACTTTAGTACACCTATGTCATACAGGCAAAGATTCATAGGTAAGAGAAATGTTTTACTAAGACATATTTTGATGGACAGCAGATTTCATATGCAGACTGAAGTTGCATATGATGAACAATTGCATATTGCCAGTTTGCTTATTATGCACTCATTCCATGGATAACATCAGTATTTAACAACCTGATCTAAGTACATAGTACATGTATGACAATCGTGCATGGCAAGATGAGACAGGCAGTTGTAACCTACAGTCTCACCCTTGACACATGCCTAGAGAGGCACAAACCTGCAGTGATATTTAGGCATCTCCTGCGAAAGAGTCATGGTTTATAATCTCCTGCAAGGAAGACCAGGAATCATACCTCTCAAATGTCTAGAACTTTTTCAGAATGTCTAGATTTTTGCCTCATATTTTTAGTATGTTCCTCATAAAATTTGTGGTATTCTAGCAAATTATTGAGGAATGAAGCCTCTAAATGCAGAAAGACACTTGATTCAGAAAATACACATGAAAGCAAAGCCTGTCATTCAAGCAACGTTCTAAGTTATAAGAGCAATATTTAAAATTTGACCTGATTTTTGGGCCTTTGTCACTCCATAATATTCCAGCTACCAAAGGCTACAATGTCTTTCATACATTTTGATCCCCCACAGCTAAGGATGAAACGAAGAGAGGAGGTGTCTCAGTGTTCATAAAGGACAAGTACACTGCTGGACTAGTCCAACAATATGACTCGCTTGAGCTACTTCATGCCTAACTAAGCTTAGATGCAACCTCCTATCATGTCCTTGCTATCGACCAATCCCTTAACATGAGTCTGTAAAGCACACCTCCTACCTAAACCTACTGGAATCTCTTAACATTCAGCCTAAAATCATACTTATGGTTGACTTCAAGTATACCTCTATTAACTGGGAGACTTATACGACCCATAATTCACTTGCTCAGAGGTTTCTGTACTTTGTCAATGCAAGCACCCTGAAGCAACTAGTTAGCTCCCCAACTAGAGGTACAAATATTCTAGACCTAGTACTCATGAACTTGGGGGGATACTTCTCCCTCCCATGCATTAACTCCTCCCTGGTAGGATATGACCACAAAATTATCTCCTTTAGTATTAAAACTAACCTAGAACCCCAATCAAACTCCAAACCTGTTAAGAACTTTGCTAAGGTCAATTACCTCAAACTAAGTTACAGCTTATTAAACTTTTAAGATCCTCTGAACCTGGATAATACTGAGTCCTACTTTGAGCTGTACAGAAAAGCACTATACAACCACATTCATAGCAGCATAGCAGTACCTGTCCGTGTCAAACCTATGATTACTGGCAAAAATAAACCACCCTGGTCGACTCCTAGCATATATAGACTAGTCAACAAAAGGAAAAAAAAATTATCTACAAAGCCAAGAAGGACCAGACAAAAAAAGTGCAAAAAGACACTCACCGGTCAAGTAAATTAGAGAGATGGTCAAATCTTCAAAAGCAAACTATGAGGCAAAAACAGCCTTCCAGGTGAAAGATAACCATGAAGCTTTTTTTTTAATTACGCTTTTAACCTTGGGGGAAATGTTTAGCAATGTGCTGAGTTAATCATGAATGGCAAGACTTACACCCAGCCTGAAACTATAGCAAACCTGCTGGCCAAAAAGTTAATTTCAAAATTCTTTCACCACAAAAAAAGAAATACCTGCGACCATCCCCCCACCAGTCATTACAAGGAAACAGGTCCTTACCGTGCTCACTAAGGCCAAAAACACAGCCTCCGTAGGTCTCAACAACATTCCAGAATGCTTCTTAAATAGCTCAAAATGACATCTATTAGGGCCACTAGAAACCATATTTAACCACAGCCTCTGGACAGGCTTTGTCACAGAGGAATGGAGGACTTCAGCAGTTGTCCATCTGCACAAGGTGGGCCCATCAACTGACCCTGGGAAATACAGACCCATAAGCATGACCAATCTTATCTGCAAGGCCATGGAGAGAATTATCACGGACCTGATCAATAACAGCATAAGAATTCTCCAAAAAACTGGACCATACCCAATTTGGCTTTCTCAAAGGGAGGCCAAAGCTTTTGACACAATCCCCCTCTTATGGATCATAGATAAATTTACTGAGTTAGGCATAAACCCTAGATTGTCAAGTCACCAGAGCCATGGATGTGGGTAAAATGGTACACACCATTTATCTATTCCTGGCCAAAGCTTTCAACACCAATCCCCCACTCAGGCATTATAGATAAACTTAGTGAGTTAGTCATAAAGCTCTACATTACCTGATGGATAGCCAACTGGCTCACTGACAGGGCATATGTTGTTCAGATAGGTGAATTCACTTCCAATAAGAAACCTGTTACTACTGGTGTCCCACAGGGCTCAGTGTTGGGACTGGTCCTGTTTTGTATATACTTGTCTGAAGTGAAGGCCAATGTTAGGACCTCTGGCTCACCAAGTTCACTAACAATTGTAAGCTAGGAACAATCATTGGATCCGCAAATGATGTTGACATACTACTAATAGGTGTAAGGATCACTGGGGCCAAAATCATGGTCTGAGACTAAATGCTAAAAAATGCACAATTAGTCCTTTTAGTAAATCAGATATCTCTGCAAATTATAATATTGATAGTACACCCCTAAAAGTAGTAGACTCAGTGGTGAGGGACCTAGGAACACAAATAGATAGTAACCTGAAATGTAATCACCATTTAGCTACAGTAGTGAAGAAATCCTTCTGTATGGCTCATCTTATAAGTAAAGTCATGGCATCAAGATCAAAGGAAGTCATAGTGCCATTGTACTTGGCCCTCATCAACTCATAATCAAGTACAATGCTCCTTTCTGCATGTATCTAACTAGGTACTTATACCAACTGGAGCAGCCACAGAGATTTCTCACTAAAAAAAATACAAAGTGTAAGGCATGTGTGTTATGTACACTGACTAAAAGCCCTATCCCTTTACCCCATCTCATATTGTTTATTGAAAGAGGACTTATGTCTGACATACAAGGCATTCTCTGATTCAGCCCTGATGAAAATGTTATATATTTACAAGAAAAATTATACAAAGGTAATGCATTCCATGGACCTGAACCTTATTTGTGATTCTAACAGAACTTGCTGGAGAGACAGATTCGTATCCCAAAGGATTCCTCATATATTGAATAAACGTTCCATCTTCATAAAAGAAAGCCCATCCATCACTCTCTTCAAAAAAAATTTTGGATAAATGGTTGGGGAACTGCAAATTCACTCATGGGGTACTGCCCATGTCCCTTATGGACTGAGACAGTCTGCAAAATGACTCAGGCCTCAGATACCCAAAGACCCACTACCCTGCTACTACTCCATCTCCTATCTGAAGAATTAAGATAGAATATTGTCATATCCTGGGTATTATTGGCTAAGCTTGTAAAGGCTCTAGTGCTATTAGCCTGGTAACCCTTAATGAACCTATAAGATTTGTTTTTTATATATACTTCTTACACAAAGAGGTCGGGTGGTATGTCAGGAACATCTCATCCTCAGATAAACTTTTGAGAGAAGGTGTGTCACTCCTTCTGGTTAACTTAAGTAGTTATTTCTAACAATTTGGCTTTGACACTGTGACTCACACCTGTAATCTTTCTCCTGGCCTGACTCAGAGTCCTGATGTGTCTAAGCACTACACTGATGCCATGCAGCAGACTGTGACAAGCCTGATCCCAAAGTTGTTGGCCTAAGCTACCTTTTTTATACTTATGGACAGATATATGTCCCAAAGGATCCCCTCACTATGGAATAGGTTCCCCATCCATGAAAAACAGAGTTCATCCCTGACCCTATTCAAACAAAACCTTGACAACTGGATGGGAAATGTCCCTTATGGACAAAAATCATCAATAAGAAAAGTATAATCTCAACTAATGCCCCCTATAAATACTTATTTACCCCCTACTAACATGACCCCCTCGATACTTGGGACCCAAATGGTTTGGGGTGTGTGGCAAGGCTTGTAAGGGTCCTAGTGGTCGTTAGCCTAGTAACAGTCTATGAATCTATGAACATTGGAAAGGGACATGTTTTGACATTTTTTTCATTTGGCAACCATAAAAAAAGGATATATTACCTTGAAATATATTTAAAACAAGTATGTGTTGTATATTCATGTACATCCTAAACAGTAATATAATAACACTCAGAATACATAAGTGGCAAATGACAGCACAGATCTGATGACATATCAGTAGTTCAAAGTCTTTGTATATAAATGCAGCGTATCTACTACATGATTATACTGAGCATGCACAATGTGTGATTAATCATGGATTTGAACACATGCCTCACTAAGTAAGCAACACACAGAACAATGTCTCATTTCCTCATGCCACAGGAAAAAGCCTTAGTATATCTTTTAGGAAAGCTGAATTTCATCTAATGATGTCATTATTATCCAATAAAACATTTCTGTGTGAAAAAAATTATCAGAAATTATCATAGTAGGAATGAAAATCTATACATGTATACAACAGATAGCTGAGTAACAACATTGTTACTTATATGCAGATTCACAGAGATATTGACCTACTGACACAAGTGAGTCTATGGAATAATGCCTAGATTTGAAATGACTACCTAAGATCACAAAGTACAGAACACTGCCTGAATCGCACAAGCCACATGAGATGTTGGTTTACAACTGTGAGGCTGTACATCTGAATGGATGACATCATTGTTGCTTAATACAGTGATGTTCTTCTGGAAAGGAAAGAAGATGCTTGAAGAGCATAGTAACAATATCTAGTTACACAGCCTATATGTATTAAAAGCCTTATCAACACAGTATGATAGACAAATGCACACTCACAGTAGTCAATCATTGCTAGATTCAAACCTCCTACCTACATAGTTATGAAGTCTGGAGAGCACAGTATCAACAAACAGCACCAGTGGTTAAGTCATATTACACTTGTGCTACAGTTTATTTTTGAAAGGTTGATATAATCATTGTGTCTCCAAAACTAGCTATTGCCCGAGGACTTGTGCTGGGGTGCTTGCATAAAGTACTGATTTCTGTAATCTGGGTACTTAAATAGGCAGGGGTTCTATTCTCACTGCAGTCAAATGTGTCAGTGTGTGTGTGTGTGTGTGTGTGTGTGTGTGTGTGTGTGTGTGTGTGTGTGTGTGTGTGTGTGTGTGTGTGTGGGCGTGCACGTGTGCTGTGGTGCTTGCATAAAGTACTGAGTCTTGTGATCTGTGTACTTAGAAAAGTATTGGTTCGATTCTCACTGCAGTCAATTGGTGTGTGTGTTTGTGTGTTACTTGCTTGACATTACAGATAGCCTTTTAGGAAGATTGGTAGAGTGGTTAAGATGTTTACCTTACAGATACAAGCTACAGGGTTTGATTCTTACATCAGGTAATTGGCTAGGCTTAAAATGACCCACAAAGGCGGTTAGCCTAGTACTAGGCTATGAACTTATGATGATAGATACTTATATGGGAGCTCTATGACAGAGAAAATACATCTACTAAGTAGATTTTTATATAAGGGGTGTTGTTAAGGAGTCAATTGTACATGAAAGTACACACAGTAACTCTATTTAACTAATGTTGTATTTGAACTCCATGCATGTCTAGTCGCACAATCTAAGGAATACAGTATCAAACTTGAGACAGGAAAAGTGTGGCATTTCTAGTCAGAGACTGCATTTATGAGATGATAACCTCAGCAGTGTTTTGCAGAGAAGATGTTTGTGGTAAAGGTGGGATAAGGGGGTGGTGGAGTCCTCTTCCATGTTAAATCCTTCCACTAAGTAGAAGCAGATACAACATGTCTGTCTAGGAAACTATACTTACCTGACATTGAAGCCACACATACAAGTTGACCACTGCGAGACTGGAGCCACCTACCTATTTAGTTATGCAATCTAGAGAGCACATTATGAATAGTAAGAAACAAAGGAGAAGTCTAACTTTTACTGTGAGAGACTGCATTTATGATAGGAGGACCTCATCAGTGTATAGCAGAGGATGTTTGTGTGAAAAGTGGCATAACATGCAGTCTTTTCTTGAGTGGAAGTGGACACAGCATGACTGTTTTTAAGGCTTTACTTACTTGTCACTTGAACCACACAAACTACTACTTAGGTCCAGCAGCTACTCACAGGGCCTTAAAATATATAATCATTCACACAAATAGGCATGACAGACACACTGCTGCAAGAGGGTATATTTACACACACACACACACACACACACACACACACACACACACACACACACACACACACACACACACACAAGCTCACCATTGTTAGATTTGAACCACCTATCTAACTAAATAACAACATCCACAGTACAACTCGCAGGTGCCAAAGGAAAAGTCAGACTTTTACAGTGAGAGAGTGTTACACACAGGATGTTTGGGTTAAAGTTGGGATAAAGTGCAGCGAGAGCTATGTCCAAATGTAATGTTTTCTCCTGAGTGAAAGTTGACACAGCATATCTGCTGTTATGGATTTGCTTACCTGCCACTAGAACCACATGCAAGTTCACCACTGTTAGATTTGAACCACCTACCTAACTAGTTAAAACACAGTATGAATCACAAGCACCATAGAAGAAGTCAAATGTTTATAGTGAGACACTGCACTTATGAAAGGTTTATCTCATCAGGGGGTTGCAGAGAGGATGTTTGTGCTAAAAGTGAGCTAAAATGCAGATGGAGATGTATCCGAAGTTAAAGTTGCTCCTGAATGGAAACAGACATAACACATTTGCTGTTGAGGCATTACCTACCTGACAATATTATCTCACACACACGCACACACACACACACACACACACACACACACACACACACACACACACACACACACACACACACACACACACACACACACGCACACACACATACACAAGTTCATCACTGTCAGATTAGAATCACCTACCTAACTAGTTATACAGTCTAGATAACACAGTATGGGTTGCAAGTGCCATACAAGAAATTTGACTTTAATGATGTGAAAATGCATATTTGTAAGCATTACAACTTTACAGTGGAACATCACCTACTGTACATCACATGGTTTGGGACAAATGCATGTGTTTAGAGAGGCCAATGTAGCAACACTCTGCTTGTCCCATGTAAACACATACTTCTCTGCAATAACTAAATACAGTCATTCATGTACATTGTGTTACTGTGAGTCTATGGGGGTCTATATTAAATTATCGAAAGTTGAATTCACCAAATGGTATTTCCATTGAAAATACTGTTCAGAGAATTTGCTCTTGTGGGAGACTGCACCCCCCCCATACCCCATGCTTATTATATATACCAACTCCAAGATCACACTACAGTGAGGAAAGTGCAAATTTTATGATCTTCACTGTACTGTGATCGCAATATTCAGAATTCGCCGAATGGTATTTTCGATGGAAATACCATTCGGTGAATTCAACTTCCGATAATTTAATATAGACCCATTTCAGAGTTTGGTGTGTCAATGACAATAACAATTGTAAAACAGTGGTGGATTGTCAAGCAAGCAGTCATGACCCTTCATAATGGGATAATTGCATGCAAATAATAACCATTTACAGTGTCACTGTCAGTTGCCTTGGCTCATTCTTGCACAATGTGCATTGACAGTACAGGGACATCCTAAGTATGAGAGTGCACTTTTAAATAACAGCAACGGATTATGTGTGAAAAGATTATGCACCATTGTAACAGAGTTGCAAATGTAACTGTAGAAGTGCAGATATACATTAACAGACTGAATTAAATGAGTCAACATCACTCTGAAATCCAAGACACTTTGGTTACAAAATTTCATTAACTGATATAGAAATTGTACAACTTTTTGGTTATGTTTTTTCTAACTCTGTCCATGAACTACATCGCTGGTGCAAGCTCATTTGCATGGCTAGTGGCAAATTATTAGCACATTAATTGTCATATCCTGAGGTGCTGAACTTAGAAAGGGGAATTAACTATAATATGTGGTGCTCCATGGTGACCTTCATGAAATAAGCAGTATATACATACAATCATGTCTGAATCCTTGAAATACAGAACATATATTGTGTTATGGGCATGTTTTGGTGTCATGATAGTTGCAGTTATTCAGTTCTCATATGCATGATGCAGATGTATTATGAAACACATGATGTGCCAAAATTTTATTGCTGGTGAAAATGTGACTATAAACAGTTTTGTATCAAGGATGTTTATTAAATGAGACAGAAGGGGTGGGAAGAAGTGGGCAGTTGGTGATAGGAATACATAAACAGACATATTAATATTTATGTTGTGTTACTCTTCAATTGGTCATCATAATTATTCAGGCAAGATCGGTACAAAACAGTCTTCACAACAGGGACCAAGCATATTAAGACAGCAGCAGGATAAAGGTGAGTTAAAAATGTGTAGCCAATGTTTACACACAAACGAGTCATACAAATCATTAAAAAAAAAAACACTTTGGCATACAACTGGATTGGAACCTTGACAGTATTCCAAAACAAATCTACAGACCTGAGTATTATCTAATCACACCACATATTCCAGCTTCACAAAGTTCACATCTGACAACAGATTGAAGCAAATGAGAATGAATGTATTACTTCATTGCAATGATGAACAATCTGTCATGCTATGTACAATCAAGTGTTTTGAATAAGGAGCAAGCAGAGATCAGAAAATATAACCATGATTGAGATATAAGCAACCTTAATTTCAATCGCTTGAAGTGACAGTCACAAAACAATGAGGCAAGGGAGAATGTAGGCATCGAATGTCATCACATTAATGATTAATGATGACTGCAACATTACATAAGGTGTAATTTACAGCCAGAAGAAAAATAAATTATCCAATACAGAGTGCTTACTAACAATAATTGAAATGGGAACATTCCACATAGTGTACATTTAACTTTTCAGCCTGTTCAAGAAAGATTAGCCTGACTGTAAATATCAAACCACAATAGTGAAATGGGTACCAGAGTAATGTAGACTAAGGCAAAAACACACAGGATTTGACCAAGAGCTGTTTAATTTCTTTTAACCTAAGGTACAGGTGCTACTTAGCATCAGGCATTGTGCAAATGCTGAGGAAACAGAGAGATAACATAGAAGGAAGAATAGACACAGAGAAGAGTAGATAGAGAAGGAGATCAAGTAGATTATGACAGAAACAGAATTCAAAACAATGTGGAGGTAACATCTACACATCAGATACAGTAATAAATACAGTCAGTAACAGTTTGACATATACACAAAAATCAGTCTATACATTTGAACATTATCTCAGCATGCCACAACTGAACTCATAATTCACAGAGTTTAAATAACACAATTGAAGGGACAGTGACAACTTATTAAAGCAGAAGGAGTGAAGAGAGAGACAAAGACGGCGACAGAAATTCTAAGAGTTTTGGTTATGGAGACAGTTAGGTCCATCTTTATGGTGTGTCACTTGTAGCTGTTTCCTCACTATTACTCTGCCATGCTCTGTACAATAAAATGATTGTGACAGGGAACAGGAAGGGGAAGGAGTGTAAAACAAGATTAAGACATTCTAGATTCCCTACTCAAATGCTATGTGCATGAAATGTTGGAACTGGAGAAAAGTACAGATGTTTGCATTTAAACATATGATAAGAATGTAAAATGACATGAGATAGTAATTTGACATAGATTTTTAATTAAATTATTAATTTAACCCTTGACATTAGCCAAAAGCAATAGTCTACATACAGGAGAATCATCTCAATACACCACACAAGAACTTCTACTTTATTGCATCCAGCTGCTTAAGAAATGTTAGAATAAAGGTTTCAAATTAGTGACTTTATTTTGCCTTTACTCTGCATTTCTATAATGCAGCAGATTTAAGGACATTTCCATAAAGGCAACTGGACTAGTATGGGTGATGGCAAAAACTCACCAGTGATTGCCATACGGAATTAAATGCCAGTCACGGTCATTCAGCAATGGTGCACAATGCCAATCTCTGTGCAAATGCTGAGGACAAAAAGTAAAGACTTTTTGATGGGTCATTTCTGTCCATGTGTGTTGTGTGTGATTCTTTTTGACCAGATTAAATACATAGAAAATGGGGTTAGTAGGGCAGTTGTGAAAAAAGTACAAGAATTTGCAGCATGGTTGTGAGAGAGCAACATAGCTATTTCCACTTCTTCACAACATGTGTTGAAATGTACAAAGAATTTCATGACTTTTGAGAGTCACCGCATCAGAAACTGGTGAAAACAACAGAATAATGTTGTAAAGCTAGTTATTACAATGTATGCAATGAATTACAAAAAATAATATATAGGGAGAGAAATTAGAGAGAGAATTAGATCAATTGCATGTCACATTATTTCATTATTGGAATACATAAACAAATCTGAGAAATACATGTATATACCTTTGTCACATCGAGATATGATGGGAAGGCATTAATGTGTCATAAAATCAATCATTTAGTCACAGTGCTATGATATGACAAATAGAAACATTTATTTGACTATAAGTCCAAGAAATATCACTCCCCACAGGACTAACGCTACCTGTGCCAAACTCAGTCCAAGCACATAAACTAACATAAAAGGCACAGTAGCGATGCAGTAACACAGCATTAATGCAGGAAACAAAGCTGAAAAGACCGCTGCTTCATGAACTTTACAATTCGGATTTATTATGATACAAACAGAAGAACACGTCTTCTGTTTGTATCACAATAAATACAAATTTTAAAGTTCATGAAGCAGCAGTCTTTTCAGCTTTGTTTCCTGCATTTTGGTTAGTGCTGTGTTTACTGCCTGCATCGCTACTGTGCCTTTTATGTTAATTTATTTGACTATGCCATATCAGATATATGCTTTCAAAGTTAATAATTACATTTGCAAAAATGAAATTGTGAATTTCATGCAGTATTTCAGTTAATATTGTATAAATACTATCATGCAATAAAATCTGATGTTTGTTTCTGGGTACTGAACCCACACACAAACAAGCTAGTGTTTTCATTGCCTAATGCAGGCACCAAGATCTATTGAAGCTTGATATAAAAGTATATGTATGCCTTCTTGAGATAATATATAGTGAAAGACTGAAAATACTTCTCTGCCTTGCATTCAAACCTGACACATACTTGCCCCGTGTCTTTCTGAGGCGAGGTATATTTTTCTGATGCACCTCATGATTTTCTGCTATCTCTTCTGCAGTACAATATATGAAAGCGTAATAAATAGTTGCAGTAGCAGGCTACTTACCACCATGTCATAGACAGGTGATAGATCCGTATACTTAGCCCACTGAGGAGAGCTTGGAGTCTTAAATTCATCCTCCCATTAGCTCAGGAGGTCCCACGTGGGTCTCTTCATGTCAGTGTAGTTGTGACAATACTGATCCCCAGTGTGTGGGATGTGATTTGCACTGGAGACAATCTTGGCCAACATGTTTCAGTCTTCAGCCTTATACTGTGTCCTGGTACAATTCCCCCTGTAACAGCTTCCAGCTGTAGCAGTTCACTCGGAGTGCTACAAAAAACCTTTGACTCCTCCTTTGTGCTCTAAATGGAATGCTATCCTTACCTTCACCAGTCATGTCTGCAGCAGTCAAGCTAGAAATACGTGTCTGAATTGATGCTCAATTCAGATCTTGCATGTAACAGTTGTGCACAAAATGTATAGCCCTAACAACTGGTTTTGCACAATTGTCAGACCAGAAATGGTTTGGCCTACACATTGGCACTGATTACATCAAATAGCACAGAATGTGTGAAATATCGTGGCGAGAATTGGTCATGTGTGATCCTCAAATTATTGACATGTTCGAGTGTTAAACGCTGAAATGATTTATTAGGTTTGTTATAATCATGTCTGGTTATAGGACAGATAGTATAACTTGTGACATAGCATGCAGTTGGAACTTACACACTAGTAACATTGAGAAGTACCACGTGGGAAATGAAACCATTAGAAAAAAGGATACACTTTCAAATTTTGCTTATTAATTGCCAGAGACAAAAGATAAATTACTTTTTAACACTGTAATTTGAAGTATACTAATTTAAGAATGAATGGAGATATACTTAAGAAATGCCTGGATGTCTGTGACTTTAATTAGTCATTGGACTACATTTCTATGTAAAAGGAAGTATTTGTCTTTGTAAATAAATGTCAGATTCATTCAATTGCATGGTCTGAATAATACTGTGGTGGGTTATGTTACATAAATACTTCACATGACATACCGTGCTAAACATATATTTATGATATGTGATAACTCATTATAGTTCTAACAAAAATATTATGTACATCATACTTATGCAAGTGCATTCTAAATTAAATATCATTATTGTGATGTTTAACATAATTTGCACACATTAATTAGCAAGTAATGATGATACTTTTGTTGCAGTAAACATAATTATGATAGGCATTTGCATTTATTTCACATTCCTAATCAAAATGTTGTGACAAATGGCATTCTAACCACATCTGTAAAAGTATATGTAAACTGGATTTGAATCTTGCATCATCTGTCATTTGCCTTTAAGCTCACTTCACTTAGACTCTGTGCCATAGAGATAGTTAGCTGACAGGTGCATAATCTTCACTGAGTACTATCCACGCACTGTTGCCAGTCTTTTTTGTACTGCAAAAGGTGACCCAAATCATTTTTTTTTTAGTTTTTTCCTTAGGAAGTGAACCATATTTGCATACTACTGAATGGAGTACAAATGCAAAAGGCATTAAAAACGTAACTTATATTGCACAGCAACACGTTTAATGGATATACGTATCACAGACCACAGCAGTAACAGCAGTAATCCTTTCCACATCTGTTTGCAACATCACAAGCAGCGTTTAGGTTACATATCATCAGGATTTTATGTAATGGCAATTGTTCTGATAGGAGGCACACAGAGAATGTCCAGAGGTCATTTTTTGTCACAGTACATACAATCACTCATGAGATCAAAGGTTACAATATATTTTATAACTCTCATTATGAATATATGTGAGATATGGATAGGTTACCCAGTATATATGGCACATATGTCTACATTACTCATTTTACTGCTTTTATGTTAACACATTCTACAAAATTTCATATGTCACAATATTCATATCACTTACTGTTCTTAATAATGAGAAGTGAGTTTGTAACATCAGTTCACAGGGACGGCAGGTAAAACTTTATGATTTATCACAGACTTCATCCTGTTCATTTCATATACAACATTGGGTACCAATATTTATTCTGAAACCAGTGATAAAAACATCTGTCAAACTGATATGAACCCTGTTCATTTCATATGCAAAATTAGGTACCAATATTTATTCTGAAACCAGTAATAAAACATCTGTAAACTTGATATGAACCCTGCATTATATGGCCTCTTTTTCTAAGCTTACTACACTTACTGTAGACCTTGTGCCACAGAGATAGTTAAATGACAGGTGCATTTACTTCACTGAGTACTATTTAGAATGCTGATGGGTTCCCAGTATCAGCAGGCTTATTTTTACTTCAGAGGGATGTGCAAATTCATTTTTTCACTTTTTTCCTAGGAAAATGAACCATGTTTGCATGCGGCCAAGGGGAGAACAAATGCCAAAGGCATTATAAAAAAGAACAGCAGCGAACAGAAACAAATAATCAATCAAATAGTACAAATAGCACTGACCAGAGCAAATGGTGTATTACAGTGGCACATTCATCCTTCTTACATCTACTTGCCATTCAGAAATGTAATGTCTGGACTACGTTATCAGGACTGTAAGTAATGGCAAATAAAGGACAGACAAAACTCACATGTGCTAGAGATAATAAAAATAGTTGAGTTTCAAACAAAAACACAATGATATAACAAAATGTGTGTCGATATGTATTCATAATCCCTCTGTAAAATTATCTGTAATCTGGATTAAAACCCTATATTAAATGTTCTCTGTTTCTAAGATCACTGAACTTCACCTTGTGGCACAAAAATAGTTGATTAACAGGTGCCTTTTCTTCACTGAGTATTATCCCAAGTGTTCATTTGCACTACAGAAGGTGGCTCAAATATAATTTTTCACTTTTTTTCTTAGGAAGTAAACTTCTTTTCACTTTGAGGGTCCACTGCCACTCAAGAGTGCGCAATGCCAGTTGGCACACAAAGAAAGAAACATATAAAGAATATTGCTAAAGAATAAACATTATGAAACAGATAGTTAAATATACATTTCAGATGTTTGCTCAGTGTTTTTGTCTTGCAACATGAATATATGCTCCTTGAACATCAGTATGTTCATTTAATGTTAATTCAGACAGCACCCTCTCTGTATAGGAACTCCATGGCACCAGGGCATTCACACTACACACTTGAGATTATTATCTGTATTTGCCACAGACCCATGCATATACTGTGAAGAACAAAAAGTATGTTACATATGTTTAAAATATGACATAGTATCAGTTCACATCGCAAGTACAAAAGGAACAAGTTCTGAAACGTGTCCATCATAATTTGCACGTAGGGGTATGGATGACTGTGATATCGGCAACACTTAAACTAATCATTCATCACACAATATAAAACAAAACTTTGCAATATGGCAGCTGTTTTCTCCTCTTTGTTTTGTGGGCATCATTCCCTTATCTATGCTCCTCTAACAAGACTGCTATGAAATTTACTCCACTTTTAATACCTGTTTCAATGAGCACTGTACTTTCTTAGAATTGAGACAAGTGTTACTCATAGACACAAAGTGTGGTCATAAACAATTCATACAAATGTTAAGGATGTTGTTTTTCTAGGTCAGCCAATGTATTCATAGACTTTCTTATAAGTTTCTTCTCACTGACATGCCCTTGATAAGTGCACATCAAAGATGACTGACTGTGAAACCCTTATTGTTCCTACAGTAAGACTAATAATTCACAATCATAAGCCCTTATCAGGTAGCACATTTTTGCATTATTAGCACACTGAAGTCTAAATCTCAAAATGCACTCACTCGAAACAATCCTTAAAATGGACAACATTGATATTTATGCTGTTACAGAGACCTGGTTCAAGGCAGCAGAAAACACCCCTGCACTACTAGGCTATAACTCATTCCACACCTTTACACTCCAGAACGTGGACTGAAGCTCCAAAGGCAGTGGTGTTTCCATATTCATAAAGGATGTGCACACCTTTAGACTGGTAGCCCAACATAATGCATCAGAGATACTTCAGGTGCAGCTAACATTGGGTAAGACAGCGATTCAGGTTGTAGCCTGTTATAGGTCCCCAACCGTGTCCCAAGACTCACACTCCACATTTCTAAGCACCCTGGGGAATATTAGGGTCCAAAAGAACACTCTCATACTGGGCGACTTCAACTATCCCTCAATTAACTGGGAAAACTACTCATGTACCAATACACTTGCCCAACGTCTTTTGCAATTCATTAATTCCAATGCCCTGGACCAGTTCATTCTTACCCCCACTAGAGGTAGCAACATCTTTGACCTGGTCATTACTAACATGGGCGACTGTTGGTCTACACTGTCAACTTCTTCCTGGTTAGATCCAATCACAAACTAATCACGTTGGAAATCCACATCCTGCCCACCCACCCCCTGCAAAGGTAACCACCATAAAATATTTCTCCAAAGCTAACAGAGGTGGCTAACTTCACAGCACCCATGCAAATGGAGAATAGTTTCATGACCACCGAATCATACACCAATGCACTGTACGAACATGTACACAAACGCATGGATCTCACCATACCTAATAGAACCAAGATGCTCTACTCCAAAAAAAGAAGCCAATGTGGTGGTCCCCTGCCATAAACAAACTCTACAACAGAAGGAGAAAACTGAGGCAGAATAAGGTGAAGTCCCGAGACTGGAAAAACTCCCTTATCAGCCTCAACAAAATGTTGAGATCCCTCATCAAATCCTCTAAAGCTAGCTATGAAAACAGAATTACAGCAGATAGTAAAGACAACCATAAGGCCTTCTATAGTTATGTAAAGAATCTCCACGGCAATACCCAGATTTGCTCTGAGCTACTACACAATGGAGTTCCTGTACACTGTGAAAGGTCCAGACAGCTCTGGACACAGTATATTACAGAATTGTTTATGCTGGGGCTAACAGGAAGAAAGACACAAGTGTATCTACTACAGGACTCCTTGGTATGCAATACATTAAATAATAGACATTTGACATAACATAACTTTGATCAGTTTGTATTCTATTTTTTTCATTGTTATGTTGATTACTTGTTATCATAGGTGTCCCTGCCCATCTCACTGTTCAACTACTATTGCCTGATGTCAGAGTATCAGTAACCTCTGATGATGATGGAAGTAATGAAGAAGCCCAATCTGGGGGTGCAGAGGGTCAGTCTGATATCGAGTTTGTGAATCCAACATCCTTTTCTCCTATTTTAGACACAGTCAGTATGCCTACACAAACCCATGACACAGAGACATCAGACACAGGACAGGTTGATGGAAATCCATTTGATCAAGGTAATGTGTTTACCCCAGTTGCAAAAATGGTTGATTCTCCGTGCAGCCATCTTGAAGGTGAAATGCCAAACAGGCAGAGGTGTTCAGAGGAAGTATGCTGTCCATGCTCCTCCTGATGTTAATTTATTAGTAGGTGCCACAAGCTATATGTGGGCACTGTCATGGAGGTGCAGTTATGTTCCACCAGGGCCTCAGAAGACCACTAAATGGTTTGTATTCTAATGTGCATGAACACTTGAACCATATGAGTGACTCCTTGGATAGGATGAATGATACAATGGATCAGGCAGTATTGTAATGGAATGTCTAATGGGGAGGGTAGGCATCCATGTGTACAGAATGCCACTACATCATCTGGTGTTAGCCAATATGGTTGTGCAAGATCCCACTCTCTTAGTGATGCTACTTTCATTACACCTTCTGTGATCGGAGTGTCCACACCCAGACATGATACACCATGTGGACATGGTCCAGGACTTATTCAAGATGTAACCTCATCCAGCAAACATCATACACATTCATGTAGCTTCTAATTAGGGCCATAGAACTCACAGTGCACCTCTTGGTACAGGTAGTTCTCATCATCAGGTGTGACACCGTTGAACTGACTAGTCTATCATGTATTGTTCATAACATGTCCAGATGCCAGAGGCTATTGCTGTACTTGATTGTGTTCATGCAAACATTCAACAAAAGCTTTACCATACCACCATACACACACATGCACACACATACCCATGCACGCACGCACGCACGCACAAACACACACACACATGAGCGCGCACCCGCACATACGCATGCGCGCACACACACACACACACACACACACACACACACACACACACACACACACACACACACACACACACACACACACTCACACACACATACACATACACACTATACATATCTTGCTACTGGCCCTGACATTTGGATACTTAATGAATAGATGCTTGTTCTATTTGCACACACTCACTTTTTTGGTGTCAGGTTTGCCCTCCTGTATCCCCTACTCCACCTTGTGCAAGTGTTGAAGACAGTGCCCTGCCCTTTGCACATTTCTTTGTTTCCTCAGGTTGCATTTATGCCTGATGCACAGAGTGGACAGCTAATGCTTTCTTACTCAGAATCTTACTTTAATGTAAATGTATTGCAGAAGAAATTATTTCACATATCATTCATTCTCAGTTGTGAATGATTGTTTATCTAACTGTTAACCCTCACTGTATTTCTATTAGTATTCTTACTAAAGAAATCAAAGTAGATATTTAACTAGTGGTTATTGGTATACTTTTGCAAATGATGCTACCATTGACCTGCTCACTGGTTAATATACAGTTAATATACAGTGTTAAACCGAAATCCTTGATAGTACTGGGCAAAAGCCATAGCTGTGTATATTGCAAACATCAGTCATAATCTATTACTGACACTATTGTACACATGGGACATGTTCTAGCTTTGGGACATATAAGAACGTTGTCCATACAGATTCCAGACTTACCTTGTTAATACTTCTGCTACAAGATGTGTCCTTGCGGTTCTAACCTGCTCGCACCCTACCGTCCGTACCACCGTGATACTCACACAGCCTGATGTGCAACCCGCTGCGGGCGTCTTCTCTTCAGGCTTCGATCTTCTGGCCTTGCTGGTTGTCACTATGTGAAGCTAACAGAGCACAACCATTACACTGTTAAGTAAAGGTTGTGCAGTTTTGCTGGCATCAGTTTTAATATTTGTATGTGCTTTAGCTCCTAGGTTTTCACTTGTATAGTCAGTGCATATGTTGTCCTTTGCTTTTTAGTCATAGCCATGGCATATTGTGTATGCCTAAATCTGTTGTTAGCATCTGTAGGTGGTGGTTCTCCTTCTGACTCCTCATCTGTATTTGTCAGAGCTGCTGGACCTGCCTGTGGTCCTGGAAACTGTGGTCCAGCTCCTAGTTGTCCTTGTTGAAGCTGTTTCCTGAGAATTATATAATGCAATATGGCACAGGCTATGAGCATTTTGGCAGAGGTTCCTGGGTCATATTGCAGAGCACCTACTGATGTGCCTAGACACCAGAAAATTGCTTTGTACATGTCGAGTACAAGTTCTATGATATTTCTAGTTTGAGTCTGTGCATTGTTGTATCATTGCTCAGTGGGGTCATGTGGGTTTCTCAGTGGTATCATTAGACAAGGTTCCAGTGCAGAATCTTTCCCCACTAGATGCTCTTTTTTGGAAAGTCACCCCTAGCAAATCTTGGAGTGCCATATGTAGTATTCATGCAAACTGCTTGAGTTACCTGCATAGGTATTGTAGATGACCAACTGAGCATGACTGACAACCTGATAATTTAAAGAGTGGTATCCTTTCCTGTTAATATAACTTCTTCCCTGTTCACCATTTGGAGCTTTTATTCCTATGTGTACAACCTATAGCTCACACAACTTCAGGGAATTATGTTATTGCATAAAATTCCTGCATGACTCTTGGAAATAGATATGCTCTTTTGCATGTTGTAGCATTACATTTAGAAAATGAAGTAATACTCTACATGTTGAGGCCTGTGACACCTCAAATATGTCTACTTTGGATCTCTGGAAAGTACCTGTAGCTAGTATCCATAAAGCTACACATACCTTTGTTGCCACTGGGATGGGCTTCCCATGATTTCCCTGAGGCCTCAGGAGAGGGTGGCAGAAGTTGTATATTTCCTCTAGGGTTAACCTGTCTACACTGTATTGCTCTACAATTTCTTTGTCATGCAGTCCATGGTAAGTCAAATGGGGACTAACCACCCTTCTTTTTGGCCTAGCTCTGTCAACAGCAGCAGCAGCAGTAACTTCAATTAAACTCTGAGAACATACAGGTTAATGATAGCAGCAGCAACCACTAACATGTTTTTTTTTATGAGGAAACATGCTGTATTCAAAAGAGTTTTGAATTTCAGGGCAAATGGCTACACTGAGTGTGCACGATTACTTTATAGGTTCCTAAATAGTGACATGTGGATTGGTTAATTGGCATGTAATTCAGCTACTTATGCTTTCATTAGCATATTTGGCCTTTTCCTTTTGTTGCGAGGCTCTTCATTTTGTGAAGAGCCATTTAATGAACATGAAATAGCGCACTATCATATGTGCACCATACCATGTACACAATAGCTGCACTTGTTGCACGTGTTCTTGAACCTGGCCCATTGCTTTTTTACGAGTTTAGTTTCCTTCAGCCTTTTTGATTTGGATTGTTTTTTGACAACCTTTTTCTTGCTGACTTTATGCAGTTTATGCTAATGTCACTAGACCTATATACATATTTATGTATGTATGTATGTATCTATGTACATATGTATAAAGGAAAATAGGCCATTTTGTTGACTAACTTTTTCATTAAATCATAAATCACCATAAAAAAGCATTGAAACATGTCTTGTTGAATCACATTTTATTGAAAAATTAAAAAACAGCAAATGTATTTTCAAATTTTTTTTTTGTCTTTTTTTCACATGGGTCAAACCCATTTGCACCACCCACGTGAGAAGATTTTTTCCCCTATACCCACTCTTACTTCAGTATACTAACTTCATGGTCAAACGGCCATAGATAAAAGAGAAAACACTATCCACACAGAGAAACATTGGTGGCAAACAAAGTCAAATTTCTAGACATGGGGATAAAACATCAGGGTGGATATTGGTAAGGGGCAAATTGTCTTTTAGACTTTTGTTCTTAAAGTGCACCAGCAGTGATTGTGTACAGATTTCTATAGCTTTCTATGAAATGTGAATGAACAAAATGTGCCTTCAGTATAATTAGTTATCAATGAAAAATGTGATACAGAGAATTGCATTGTTCATAGGTAGTACTAAGCTAACTGCCCTTATGAGCTATTTTAAGCCTAGCCAATTATCACTTGTGAGACTCAAACTCTGCACCTTGCATTTGTAAGGTAAACACCTTAACCATTAGGCCACCATCCCAAGCCATTTTAAGCCTAGCTAATTATCACTTGTGAGACTCAAACTCTGCACCTTGTGTTTGTAAGGCAAACACCTTGCCCATTAGGCCACCATCCCAACCAGACAGTGTGATATATATGTACATTATATGTATATAAGTGTGTGTGGATCTACTTTCAAACAACAAAAAACTAAAATCCTGAATTTCATAATACTGAGACCACAATTCCAAATTAGTATAACACTGAAACATTAAAATGCTGAGTGTTATAAGACTGGAACTTAAAATGCCAACATACAGAATATCGACAACAATGCAGGAAGTAGTACTTAAGTCTTTGTAAATACATGTATGTCTCTTTAAATTTTTGCAGTAAGTATCTAAAAAAGTGGTGGATGCTTTGTACGATGCTTCTGGCAGTATAGAAAATGTCTACACAACAATAAGGTCATATAAAGATATATGCCCTCAGAACTAAGGTAAGTACATAGTTTTTGAATTTGCGCAAGCTATAGCAAGTGTTTTGAAAATGTGAATACCATGTTAAGTTGAAGATGATTTTTTAGATCACGAATCATGTTTTAATTTGAAGAATTTGTCTATCCTTTATGAAGCAATAGTCGTTAGTCTCAGAAGTATACAGTTTTGTTTTATTATAATACTTCTCTGGTGAAGGGAGCTACAAGTAATGCCTGCGTGTTTCAATTCGGCATTTTGAATGCCAGCATTTTGGTGTTTCAGTCTTATAACACTCGGCATTTCAATGTCTCAGTGTTATATATGACTTTGGAATTGTGGTCTCTGTATTATGAAATTTGGAATTTTAAATTTTCATTGTTTGAAAGATCCGTGAGTGTATACATATGGATCTACTTTTAATACTCAAATGGCCATATCATCAAATTTCATTTTTGCTAGACGAAAATAGCAAAAACAAAATACCCAGGGAAAATAACCCCTTGCCCAAATTTCAACAAAACACAGACCAGAGTAAATAAAACCCACGTAGCTGGGGGAACTTCACCCCCCACCCCCCAACTATGTATACCAACTCCAGAATCACACTACAGTGTAGAAAAGGGCACGTTGGGCAAGTTCACTTGCCCTGTGAAAAATTTGCCATTCAGGTATTTCATTTTCACAATTTTCGTCTTGTGAAAATGAAATTCGATGATATATATAAACATATATGGAGAGAGAAAGAGGGGGGCATATATTTATGTATGTATGCATATCCTTATGATGACCATATCTCAAAATATCTGCAACAATGTTTTCACTTATTGTCCATCTGTGTTGACACAAGCCATTATCTGAAAGTGCATTTCTTTGAGAACTATATGTAAAATTGGTGAAATATGACTCCAAAGACCAAATGAAGTTATAAGGGAAGTCAAATGAAAATGACCAAAATTAGAAAAAGGACACTATGCCCAGGAAAACATATTAGTTAAAGCTATCTCTTTTTCATTGGGTAGGGCCATGTTGCTATGCCTTTATTTGTTTCAATTTTTTATCATTTTTCTGCTGCAGTAAGCCCTTAGAACTACCCCCATCTCCCTTACCTTTATTTATCAGGCGACATTCACCCAAAACCCAGGCTCTAATATCTCTCCCACTAATCTCCCACACACCAACAACAAACCCTCTAACAAAAACCTCAAATTCATCACTATTAACGCCCAAAGCTTAAAAAATAAAGTAACGCTCTTCCATGCCTGGCTTAGTCACAACTCTCCTGATATTGCTGCTATCACTGAAACATGGCTAAAACCTCATATTACTGACTCAGAATTCCTTCCTCCAGGATTTCATTGTCTCCGGTCTGACCGACCAAATAAAGGAGGTGGTGGCGTAGCTCTACTTTATTCCAACCTCCTGTCCATTACTCCCTACCCTAACCCCATACCCTCTTTCAACAACTCTGAAATTGTTATTGGTTTACTAAAAATTAATAATCATAAAAGTATCTGCATCATCTGCCTTTATATTCCCCTGGTAACAATACCAATACTCTAAGAAGACCTCCTCTTCTGGACCTCCTCCAATATTAACCTAGAAACCGTCATTCTGGGTGATGTAAATATTGACTGGGGAAAAATCAATAACACCAATCCCACAATAGCCATCAACCTATTCAAATACACTCAACTTACTAATTCCATTACTCGACCCAACAAAACCAAACCCCCTGGCACAATACTCGACTGGATCCTAGTATCTCATCCAAACAAAGTTATAAAATCAGGAGTCTCTCCTGACCCAATAGGAGACCATTTCCCTGCCTTCGCCATTCGAGCTACTCCCTCATCCCCCCACTCTCACCACTACATTCATACTCGCAACCTATCTAACTTTAACCCTACTTCCTTCTCTTACTCTCTTAAGCTAACAAACTGGAACCCCCTAAAAATACTACCATTAGACAAAGCCATTGACTACTTCAATTCCACATTTGTAACTATCCTCAACTCTCAAGCCCCCATTAGAACTAAAAGAGTCAAAACAAAGAACACCCCCTGGCTCCCTAACGAAACTAAATAATGCTTCAAAGAGATAAAACCTGGAAAGCCCACCTTAAACATAAGGATCCACAAATTTTCCTTAAATATAAACAGTTAAGAAACCTAGTCAAAAAGCAAGTCATTAAAGATAAAAAGTCTTACTATATCAAACTTCAAGAGAACCATCCAAGAAATGTAAACAATTCTGGAACTCTATTAATTTCCTCCTTAGACCAGGTACTAAAAACAACCCCTCTCCTGATACCAGCAAATCTGACCTTTAAATAGCCTCCCTTTTCAATTCATTTTTCACCTCTTCTATCGCTGATCTAACCAAGACTTTCACCAACAATAACTCTCCCCCCCTCCCTGATCAAACTTCAGTCCCCAAGACTTTCACCAACAATAACTCTCCCCCCCTCCCTGCTCAAACTTCACTCCCCATATCCCTTGCCCCCTCTTTCGAACTAAAATCTGTATCCACCAACCTAATAAAGAAACTTCTCCAAAACCTAAAGCCTTGTTCCTATGCCCCTGACAGCATTCCATCCTCCTTCCTTAAAACTTCTTCTGACGCTATTGCCATTCCCGTCAGCATCCTAATTAATAGATCTTTACTCGAAGGCTACGTACCCAAACTATGGCGCTCTGCCTTCATTCTGCCTCTCCACAAGGGTGGCATAAATTGCTCTGTCTCCAACTTCCATCCCATAGCCATCCTCTCTCCTTTATCCAAAATTCTTGAAAAATGTATCCACCTGCAGGTCTTGCCATTCCTTACCAAACACCAACTTCTCTCTCCTACTCAACACAGCTTCTGCCCTGGACATAGTACAACCACCTCCCTTCTTTCCTTCTTGAACTCTGTCAACTCAGCACGTGACTCTGGTAACATAGTCTCCTCTCTTCTTCTTGACTTATCTAAAGCCTTTGACACCATCTCTCATTCCCACCTTCTAAACCACCTATCTAATCTCAACCTCTGCCAACAACTCTTTCTTGGTTCTCCAGTTACCTTTCAAACAGGTCCCAAGCTGTGAAATGGGGCCAAGCTACCTCTTCCTTCCTTCCTACACCTACTGGAGTACCCCAAGGCTCCATTCTCAGCCCATTACTATTCAACATCTTTATTAATGACTTCCACAAAACCATTCCCAACACCAAAATTGTGCAGTATGCAGATGATTCCACTTTAATCTGTTGTGCCCCTAATATAGCAGAACTAAAAGCCATAACACAGACTGCCTTCTCAACCATTGAAAACTGGATGTTCCAAAATCATCTCGCCCTAAATGCAAACAAAACAAAGATCCTCCTTTTCACCCCATCTAAATCATCCTCTCTAAATAAGGACTCATATTTAATCACCAGCACCAACACCTCCACCATTGAGATTGTCTCCTCCACCAAGCTTCTCGGCATTATAATTGATGACCAACTAAAATTTAATGACCATATCCAGCTAAACATCAAAAAAACACACATAAAACTTGACTTACTATATAGAAACAACCACTTCCTCTCTCCTCACACTAGACTTACCCTTGCCTCTAACTTCCTTCTTCCCTCCCTTCTGTATGGTGCTCCCCTCTTCACTAATTTATCTTCCACACTTACCTCCAAACTGGAACAATGCTACAACAAAATCTCAAGATTTGCCACAAATGCCAAATCCTCCTCTCTTTACTGCATCTCCCTCCTCTCCCTAAACTGGCTTGAACTACCCAATCACCTTGACTTTCTCCAAATCACAACAGCCCACAAATTATTCTTCTACCCCACAAACTGCCCTGCTCTTTCAAACATTCTACAGCCTTATACCCCCCTTAGATCACTTAGATCTTCTCACCAAAACCTAATCACCATACAAAAACCTAAGTGCCCAGCAGGTCAACTGCTCCTATCCTTTTCCCTAGCCAAAAAATGGCATGCTCTGCCCTACATACTTAGGTCCTACACCAACCTTAACATCTTCAAAAACCATCTTCATTCTTACCTCCATCAAAACTGGAAATGCAATTGCACTCTCAAGCCCATACCTCTCAAGTTATCCAACCATTTCTCTCCTGGCTAACCTCATTTTCCTACCTAACCTCCTTAAATTTCTCTACTTAGATTCCTATTAGTACATCCTGATTTCAAACCATAAGCCAATATTTCCTCTTGAACTATTGAAATTGTTACTTGTTATTCTTTTATTGACAACTGTTATTTGAAATACAATTGCCTCTGAATTTTTTTTTTATGTAATTTTCTATGTAATTTCTTTTGTAATTTTTTATTGTAATTAAACTTCTGGAGCTTTTCTCCCCGGGCCTCCACTGAAAATGGGCCCACAAGCCCAGTGGACCTCCCCGGTAATCAAACTGTAATAAATAAATAGATCCATGAAGGGTTTCTGCAAAAGAAGTTCCATAGCAAACAGTGAAATTTTCACAGCAAATGCAAAAAATATATACGTCAGAATACTGTAAATGCAGATCCATTCAGCACCAGTATAATTCTTTAAGGTCCTATTGTCCGCTGACAATACACATGTGTACACCTTGTTATAATCACTCTAAGGGTGCGTACTCAGGGAAAACCTTTCTCCTTTCTTCAGCAAATTTGGAACTGTAAAGTAACATTTGTGGAACAATGCACAGACTTCAGGTTCTCAAGGACTTTGGATTTGCAGCATGCAATTGCCCTCATGCAAAGCATGTTCTCAACACCACCTGTCAATAGTATAAGAACTACATATATTAAACAAATTGGCTACAATACAAATTCTACTCAGTCTTGCTGTATCCAAAGAAAGACAATTACACTGTACGAGGAACACTGCTTCACATTCTATATAATGATTAATAATTTATCTATTAGAAAGTACAAGAATTGGAGGTGGTATTATATGTTAAAGCATAGATTACTAGAGATTTAAGAGGTCATATTTTTATCCACTGTATTATCACGTTAGGGACGTTTTTTTTTAAATTTAGGTATTCTCTGCTAGCTGCCAAACTATATTAGTGCTGTAAAGTCATCCATGAACCAAAGTATTGTTCCTTATGAAATTTAACTGGGGCCCCAGAATCATGAAATTGAAATAAAACAATGTGTGTATACATTCTGCTTTCTACAGGAAAGCAATGAATTACAGATACTGGAACAAGAATCTTTATGAGATTTTTATGAAACCTTTGAACTTCTCTTGTAGCAAACCACAAAAAGGTGTGCCCATCTCTTAAAAAAGGAGAAAGTTTCAGCTTGAGCTTGAGGATAACATTAAAATAACATTCCAGGAGTAGCATATCATAAACCAAGCATTACATTATTGAAAATGAGTGCTCATTTATAATACTAATAGATTTTAACTCTGGTTCCTATAGCACTCCGGTATAACTTTGATATGTTTAAGCATCCAAAGAATGCTCTGTCTCGGGGCTTATAATATCAAGAGATTATATTACACATCCTCTAGTTTGGCAATTAATATGTTATGGCACTAGATAAAAGAATAACACTGAAGGAATATTCATTTCTTTCTTGTTAATATAATGCATTCATTGTTTTAAAATTTGACTCTGTCTGTGACACTGAAGGTATGGTAGTTTAAATGTTTCCTAAGAGATCTTTTAAGTTAATGTAGAAGTTGTGCCATTCTTACAGGCCATCATTTGTAAGTAAACATCACATAAAATGGTATATTTATTGGTACAGATATAAATAAACTTACTTTTATAAAGTTCATTTTTGGAGTTCCATATTTTCTTTTCATATATTGTAAATGAAAACTAACACAATAGAAATATATTAAATATTTGTATTCTTGCATTTTTAAAGATTCGGTGTATATGTGTCTATGTCAGTTTGATACAATACATTTCTGTTGCATGCTGTCACAAACTAAGATATTGGGGGTGAATATTTGTTGATGTTAGCAAAAGCACACCACATGACCACTGGCCGAAAATGAGAATGCACCACCAGGTAACTATTCATTGATT
>NC_056737.1:1685019292-1685044292 GCF_019279795.1 Protopterus annectens
ACAATGACATTATTTAAGAAAAAAATAATTACTTTTCTTAAGTAATGGCATTGTATAATGCTTCCTTGCTGCCCTTCCACAGTTGTCTGGTATTCTGCGGCAGTTCTGATGTACTGCGCATGCGTATGCTTACGCAGTACATCAGAGCTGTGGGTGGAAGTAATGTTGAAAGCAAGATCTCCGTTGCTTTTTACAAACTGTCTCGCTATGTTAAAGGAGTTTAACATAGCGAGACAGCTTTAAAAAAAGCAACAGAGAATCTCTGTTGCTTTTTATAAAGCTGTCTCGCTATGTTAAACCCATTTAACATATTGAGACACCTTTAAAAAAAGCAACGAAGATAGGAAGATCGCCATTACTATTTTTAAAGCTGTCTCGCTATGTTAATCTCATTTAACATAGTGAGACAGTGTGTAAAAAGCAACAGAGATCTTGCTTTCTCCATTGCTGTAAAAAAAAAAAAAGAGTTATACTAATGGAAAAGGTTCTGGTGACCGGGCCTTTTTCCATTACTTTAACTCTGATTTACAATGTGTATGCTGACCAATCCGCGTGCTCGTTTTGGAATATTAATGAGGGTCGTTGTATAATAGGAAATATTAAATTAGCACTTCCAGCTCCCAAACCTCTTTATTGAGTAAAGGAATTATATTCCGTACCTGTTTTTTATTATAACCAGCGTATCCTTCTCCAGTTAAGGTAATATAGCATTTGAAATGGCATAAATTAGGGAGCTCAAACCTCTGCTCCTCTGTTAATTGAAAAAAAATTATAAAGGTATTGAACTTTTTCACATCACATCTTTGCCATATATTTAAAACAAATGGTTAAATATTTACAAAATCATTTAATGAATTATCAGATAATACTGTTGAAACTAATTAATAACTGAATTAAATAATTCTACTACAGTAATGGAGCCAATGAGTTTGCTGGGTTCCCATTCTGAAAACCTAACTATTTGTGATTTCTGATATATACAGGAATATACGAATATATGAATTGATCTTTCTGGTACCACACTAGTTATAATTTTATGTTCAGAGAAGGTAACAGCAACTTTCTTAACTGGAGATCTGTCAGATATCCAATTTACAATCCAGTGGATAACATGTTTTCTCATTATATTTGTTTAATTTTATAACAATGCCAGCATGGTGAATAGTGTCAACTGCCTTGGCCAGATCAAGGTAATCAGTGCTCACTGTCTGACCATGATCTACAGCCTCTGTAACCAATTCAGAGAAGATTACTAGGTTCTGGAGATGGAACCTACTCTTCAGGAAACCAGACCACTGGGTCTTGATCAGTAAAGTTATCTGTGCTTGCATAACTGAATTTTATCATACATTCCATGGCTTTGCAGGTGTCATCCGCGGTGTTGCAGCAGTAGCGTTGTTGCCTCACAGCAAGAGATTCTCCCATTCGATTCTTGTCTGGAGTGTGGGGAGTACCTTCTGTGTGGAGTCTGCATGTCCTCCCCATGGTTGGGTGGGTGTTCGAAAGACATGCATAAATGGGCGTGCCTTCGTTGAAGGTTGAACGTCGAGCTGGCACCTCGGCATTTGTGAAAGTTTACTGCCAATCATTAGCGGACCGGAGTTCCGCTGTGGCGACCCTTAACTGGGAAAAGCCGAAAGACAAACAACAACATCAACAACATTCCATGGCTTTGCACATTAAGGCTTGTAATGCTGATTCATGTATAATTGCCTGAATCTGTAGAGTGACCACACTTTCTTAGGAAAGTCATAGTGGCTCTTCTCCAGGCAACAGGCACAAATCTTGTAAGTAGAGGCTAAGATAGCACATACTTGCTGCTGATGAGAATGCATCATAGTATATTGTCTAGTACCATGGTTATTACTTTTATTCCTTAAGAATGATTTTAAACATGTTCCAAGGTAATCTCAAGAGAAGTAAATTTCAGGCATACTGGGGGGCAGTAATGTGATTAGGTAGGATAAAGTTAGTGATAAATTTGTCTGCTAACATATTGGCTGTATCCTTGGGATTGGAATATGTGGCATCATCATACCTTTCATCCTCCTAAAGCAAGAAATCTGGACAAAGCCATAAATAATGGGGGGACAAAGGATCAAAAATAGGGACAATTTTTAAATATTGCTCTTACAACTTAGAAGGTAGCTAGAATAACATATTTTGCATTAGCATGACATTTCTGAAGAGTCTGAACTCTGAAACTCAAATGTCTATTACTATTACCTGGCTTAAATCTTCAAAGATCTGCCAGTGATTTGCTAGAAAAACACAATTTTATGATATATGGATCATCAATATGAGGCAAAAATCTGGACATTCTGTAAAAATCTGTAAAGTTGAGAGGTATCATTATAGATGAGTTCACTGTATTGTTGGACATTATTCAGAACTGAAGAAAGATTTATAGTTTGTTTTGGTATTTGCAACAACCGTAATATCCCTCTGCTCCCTTATGTTATATAATATTACTCAAGTTATTTGCTGGCATTGTCCTGGGATAAGGGGATCAGGGTTGCTGGCAACTTTTCATCATTTCCTTCTTTTGGTACACAGTTTATTAATATGGGAATTATAGCAGAGTGGTAACATGTACTCACTCTTCTATGCAGCTGTTTCAGTGTTAGTAGAAGTCAGAGGTGGATTTGGCAGCCCTCTCAGTTTAATCCATTTGCAGAGTATTGTGGGAAATTTAGCAAAGGATTTCAGCAAGCTGATGTAGGTTTGCCCTAGTAAAGTGCATAATGATGGTCTCGTTTGGTGGTGGGGTGGTACCGGTAAGCTCTACAGCAAAGATGACCGACATGAGGTTAGAGTTAACTAGGGTTGAGGAGATGCGATATTGAATACTGGCAAACTTCAGGTTGGTAAGGACCAGACCAATGATATCAGAGCCTCTAGTGGATATTTTTACAATTTGCTCTAGTGCATTGGCATTAACAAAATCCAGAAAATGCTGAGAATATCCATTTTTGAAAGTGTAAGCATGTCAATTAATTCTTGGATAATTGATATCCCTTAGTAAGAAGGTATTTGTATTGACATTTAATACCTTGCTGCTTTTAAGGTGATGTCCATGATCTTTGGGGAAAACTGATATGGATTTAAAGCTAGGAGAAGTCACAGATCTGATAATGATGATTTGTATTTCCAAGAGCTCCAAGTTAAAATTGTGGGTAACTTGACATGAAATTATGGTATTTCTGAGAAATACATATACCCCACATGTACACACACACACACACACACACACACACACACACACACACACACACACACACACACACACACACACACACACACACACACACACACAGTTACCCAAGTGCCTGGAGAAATAATTAGTGCTAAACCCTAGTATATAACAGTTATGATACTGTATTGAAGACATCAGGAGTGATCTCACTGCACTGAAGACATGTCGGGAGTGATGTCACTGCACTGAAGCCATGTCTCAGCTACAGAGATATGAATGTGTTCAAGATGCAGGAGGGTCTCAGTTTCATGTATCCTTCTATTTAGAGTCCTTGTCTCTAGTGTTGCCACCATGATGCTGTCCAAATTGTAGTTTGTGTTTGCTATGTAGGAATACCCAGTAGCGAGACTATGCCTAATAAGGCACTAGAGGTGGATTGAGAGCAGGCTGTTGGGCCATCTTGTCAGAGAGGAGAGTAGAGTACTACAGCTCATCAGAGTACTCAGTGGTTGGAAGGAGACTGTTATAGTAGACTCTGAACATTTATGGATGAAATTTTTGGGGTGATATTCTTAAATTTGGTTCATTGTTTTCTAATCTAGCAGCAGTAAGTGAAACAAAAGAATTAGTTCTGCCAAAAATGATGAGTGATGACGATTTACCTACTGACTACTACCAGGGCAGTAGTGCTCCCCGTACCACAGCAAAACACAACCAGGAATCAGTGACCCTATGCTCTGTCTCTCGCCTGAAACAAATCATTAGCACTAATCACAAGCTGCTTCCTGAGATGCAGTACTGCCCCAGATGTTGCTATGTTAAGTACACCAGCTATAGTCTTTTCTATGAAGATACCCTAGTTAGTGTGTACAACAGCTTAACACAACAGAAAGCTAGGTTGCATAAAAGCTCTGAAGAGGTTTTCACCAAAACAGTAATCAGAACAATGAGAGAAGCCCAATACATAATGCCCAATCAGACCCCATAAGGAATCAATGTCCCTGTGCTTAATCTTTTACAAGAACCAAAGCAGAAGCATTAGTTCCAAGCTGGATCCTAGGAAGCAATGTCCAAACCTTCCAGCGACTGGTAATCTCTAGGAATGGTAGGAAATAATGTTTCTCTGTGTATTCTCTCACCAGGAACAGAACAGAAGCACTAATCCCAAGATGATTCCTGAGAAGCAGTTCCCAGGCACAGCAATGATTAGTGATCATATCCCAGACACAACAGATTTCTAAAGCAAGGCAGAAAAAAGGGATCTATACTTTGAGACCTGCAGTGTGCAACAATCAAGCTGGATGACAGGTAACATATGCACTGATATCTATACAATATATATATATATATATATATATATATATATATATATATATATATATATATATATATATATGTATATATCGGGGGTATATACTACATAGTTAGATAAATACATAGACACCAGGACAGAGATTTAAGGATAGTTTTATTTGCCATTCTGTTTGTATATTATAGGAAGATGATTATTACCAGATCTCTACACACTTAATTTATCAATTTTGCAGCCTTTTGTCTGACATAACTGTTATCTTACAATATCTGAATAAAATGTCTGAGCTTGTTAATTGAAACTGAAGTGTTATTTTCATTTTTATCTAAATAAATTCAGAGACATTTATTTTTATACATCATACATGGCATGGCAAAGCATTTGCAAGCATTTGTCAATTCATAACAATTATAAGATATCTGATATATAACCAAAGCATAATAAAATCCACCTGAAAGTGAACAAAAACCCAAATCCTAAAAAATAGGAACACCTGCAACACCACAGTAGGAAAAATAGCCAGTTTAGACTGGATAACTTCAAATATGTATTGTTGTTGTAACAATGGTTAAGCACTTTCATCCTCAGAAAGATAGGAATTTATCAATAACATAAAAACTCACATCCCAATGTGTGTGTGTGTGTGTGTGTGGGGGGGGGTAATTTAAAACCTCTTCTGAGATACTAGAAAATAGGGTCTGAGAAGTTATAGGTTTATACTAATGTATTTTAAGATATTTTATTTTTTGTAATATATCATTTTGCTTTTAATAACACATAACATATACATGGTTGTTAAGCATCAAGAGTTTTCGGACATATTATATTTACAGACTTATACAGGCATGAGCCCCATCCTCTGAGGTGATTCCACCCTAAGGTGGTGCTGGACCAGTGGACGAGGAGGTCCCGGGGTGGGTCCCAGTGCCACGGCCAGATGAGGTGGGAGAGGCGGGTCCATTGGGTATGGCCTTCCCAAACATGCTATGGTGTTACAGTTTTAGAACATATGTGGGTTAGTAATAGTCAACACAATCCAGGATTAGTTAGCATGCACAGATATTCCCATTAACCCAAAACACCAGATTTGGAACAGTTGCATAACAAACAGAACACATGCATATATGGAACCACAGTGGCCATTACAATGGCATGCAGGTTACATTGATAACAACAGGCCACCAATGATAGTGTTTCAACATGGAACATGAATAGAAACACATTTCAATATTTGTTGAACAATAGGATATATGTCCCAACAGTATGTTTTGTGTAAACATACCCATTGATTTGTGTGTTTAGATTATTGTTGAACATATGGTGGGGAGGGGGGAGATGTCAATTAACAACTTTTATATCATTGCAGTATGAAGTTCTCTGACCTTTTTTCCTGTTTATGTCTTCCAGGTACAATGTCTCATGAACGGCTCCCTGCATGTACACCCCAGGAAAATGATGTAATTATAAACGTCATTGTACTACATCATGGGACCCTATTTGGCCGCAGGTCCCATTATCTGCAGGAGAGGACTGCCCTGTGGAACGAGCTCATCTACAGGGAAAATGATGTCAGCCTGCATAACCACAGTTATGAGCAGGTGTGGCATAAGTGCACTGATCTGATCTGCACACCCATCAGCATGCTGCTGCAGTTAGGAGGGACCAGCTAGCCACATGTGGGGGGGTCATGCCATCCAGCCCCCACTGACACATGCTGAGGAGCTCTTCACCACCCTTGGGGCACCTGCTCGCCAGCCAAGCCAGGAACCTGAAGACAGCATTGTGGAGGTGGGTGCCCCCCACACAATGGACAAGGAGTGTGCAGGTAAGGCCCCAGGGCACATTTGTAGACCATTGTTGCTTATCCATCTTCATCTGTAAAGTATCTCCATGCATAGGTCAGATAACATAGTCTGTTGCTGCAGTGTAGTAATAAACAAATGTGCATAATCTCTAGTATTGTGGGTTTGTACTGTTGATGTACTGAAATGCTGCTCCCACCCTGTACCAATGCCACATGTGTGGCTACTGACATTATATCTCTCACGCAACTATGTAGGTCCCTCCAGTATACAACTGTGGCAGCAGCCTGTAGCTGGTGAGTACTGAGTTGTTTTGTTCAGGTTTGCCAATACACCAGCCATGTTATGGCCATGGTTTTTGCCATGCACACATTTAACACACCTACTCAGAATGCATGCTGCACATGTTCACTTATTGTTGCTGTTAACTGCACTGCATCACAGTGGTCACCATGGTGGCATATCTGAAGGGTATGTAAGACTCCTGCAGGATATCTAACAACCTGCCAGTGCAATATGTGTGGACAGAGATGAACATAATGGTGGGACAAATGGCCTACAGTAGGGACATGTCTGAAACATTACCCTTATACAGTGGCTACAACAGCGTATACATCAGGATTACAATGGCAACTGTTCCAGATCTAAACAACAGCAAATCACAATACCACATTCCACACCTTTTACAACCTGTAATGTGATCCTAACATGAGCAATGAATGTGTAATATGGAATCCTATGTTAGGACAACAAATATGGGGAATACATACCTTAACAAACACTGGAAGCATATCTGTGCATAGACTCCAAATAACGTAATGTGGAAGCAGCTTGTGAGGTACTGACAGCATTCACTCTTCTTGAGTACACACCTTCCATCAAGTACAGGGCCTTAATGTCAAACCAAGTAATGGTCTGCTGTCCAAGAAGTATGTCCATTACATTTGTTTACTTACTTGCAACAGAGGCAGCCATGGATTGCACACATCTTACAAACCATGGAATGAATACCATATCCAGAAGGTAGCACCAGGAGTGGGAGAAGTAGCCTTACCTCACCATTGCATATACCATGGCAAACAGTGCAGACAGTCATGTATGTGTGTATGAAGTATGGGACAACATTAATGTAGAAAATAAACAGATGCCCATCCAAGACAGATGACAACACATAATGCAAACTGGTCATGGAGGCTGACCAGAAACATGCAGCAACACTGAGGGACTTGCAAGAATGCCTAGTAAGTACTGCTTGCGCAGTACCTGTGTTGATAGTCACCTGGAATCTGCATACGTGTGGCCTATGGGTTAGGGCAATCAGATGGAAAAGTTGTTCCACAGGAAACATCATCCAGGGCTGTCTACAGGTAGCATATGCATAACATAAAGTCTCCCAAAGGCATGTGTTGCAATGTTTTATGGTATACTGAGATGAAGGCTGAAACCTACTGACAGTATTAATAAAGATACATGTGGTACATAAGCATCACCTCACTCCCCCATCAGGCCCACCATCTCCATTTTTACCTTGCTGGTGCCAGTGTACACCTTTAGGTTTGCTGTTCATTAGCAGGAACTAGGCCTGTAGACATGGTGTTCTGAATTTGGAACACTGCAAAATGACACTCATGTGTGGCCCATAGTTGTCAAGCATCTGCAATAAAGCTGAGGATGGGGAGGGGTGTCATCCTGAAACACAGCAGTGAACTGAAGCATACATCCAAAGATCTCTACGAATGGCTGTATCTGAACACAGTCAAGGTCATGAATTGTGCCAGACATAACCCTGACCCCACAGAAATAGTGAAGGCACTTTGTGACCTCCAAGGGCTGTTCACATGAGCTGACCTTGCAATCTGGCAGAGTTTGGGGACATTTGTAGGGTGGAGTGACCAAATAATGGCAAGTGAAGATGGGCCATGCTAGTATACCCCTTCCAGGAATAGTGACTGCTGTAGTTCACTTAACAGGTGCTGCAACAAACTATTGTGTTAAGGGTGTGCACACTTATGCAACCCACATATTGTATGCATCTCAATCACCATCTGCACGACTAACATATTTGTTTGATACTGCATTTGATTGCACAGGTCATATGTCACATATCAGGTATGTATAATGTTAACATATGCAGTACTGTGGCCCCATTGCATATCATGGAAGAGGCCGGCATGTTAGCAAGGGTGTGTACACTCCTCATATCCACAGTAAGCTTTGAAGATTGTTAATGTAATCAGATTTTATTGCTCATACATGCACTGCTGATGATGAGATCTGTAAATCAGAGGTCAGGCATTAACTACTGAAATCAGTCCTCATATCATCCCAGTTAAGCATCAGACAAACACATAGGGGCTGTGAGCAACAGAGCAAACATAACTGCCACACATATACACATTCAGCAAAGGTGTGTATACTCTTGAGGTATGGTGCACAGTACATGCCAGGGTGCTGTACAGGTGTACAGCAATACTGTGTACATGGGTGCAGTGTATTCCAGGGGAAGGGACATCACCTACTAACACAACTCATGCATCACAGAGATGTATAATGTTGGTAACAAGGATTGACTATAGCTACAGTGCATGCTGTTGAGTGCCATATGTCATGCATGTTGACTGTTGGGTAATGAGAGGTCTGTGTAATATCTTTGTGCCACCTCACCTGTAAGTGTGTGTGTGTGTGTGTGTGTGTGTGTGTGTGTGTGTGTGTGTGTGTGTATGTATATGTGTGTGTGTGTGTGTGTGTGTGTGTGTGTGTGCGTGCGTGTGTGTGTGTGTGTGTGTGTGTGTGTGTGTGTGTGTGTGTGTGTGTGTGTGTGTGTGTGTGTGCGTGTGTAAAGGTAAGCAATAATGTACAGGTCTTAAATTACATTTTTTGTTTTTCCATCACAGGTGGCGAGGTTGGTCAGGGTCCCTTTCGCAGGCAAACTGATGTTAGTGTCCATACAGACTCTGACAATTATGATAGATATGGTGAGGCACAGACAGGATTGTCAGGGGCTGAAGCTGTGCCATCAATTGACATCCCACTTTTATCCACCCCTTCCCTGCACACAGTCACAATGCCTATACATGTCCCATCAATAGTTGCCACAGAGGAGGGATATCTCATTGGTGGTGGCATGGGACAGGACAGTGTGGGGACTATGGCAAGTGTGTATGTACACAGCAGCCATAGCCGAATGACCGGCAAGGTACCACACAGGCAGATGTACAGGGGTCCTCATAGGAGGGCTGCTGGCCATCATGCCCCTTGCAGAAGTGCCAAAGCATGTGTCACCAGACACATGTTTCTGACCATCATGGAGGAAAAGGCATGTATGGAACATTGCACCAGACAGTGTCTGAGGCTCCAGAGGGCTACTCAATCTGCTGTGCTTGACAACATCTGTGATCTTGCAGGTGCCCACTGTTATTTTGCAGAGGTCCTGGATAGACAGTTGGGTGAGATGATGGGAATCCTTGACTGTGTGGTATCTGTGTTAGAGCATAAGATGGGAGTAGGGTGTCAGCCACATGGATGTAGATCAGCAGCACCAATAGGTGGAGGTCTACGTGGATGTGGTACAAGTCACAGCTGCTCCCATAGTGGCAGTACCAGCACCAGCACTGCAGGGGGGTGCTGTCCAGAGCACAATGCAGCAGGCCATGTGCAGGTGGTCCTGGCCAGTCCCAACATGGATGCAGATCCAGTGGGCATTTGTCATCATCAGGGGAGAGATACATATCTGGGCTTCTACCTGGTAGTACCTGTAAAACCCCTGTTAGGCACAGTTCCCAAGTCCTTGAACTGAACACCCTGCCATGTATGGTATGCAGCTGTCCAACAAACCCCTGTATAGGGAAGCCACATGGCAGAACTGTGTGCATACATACACACACACATTACCAACACAGCCAGGGTACCTCCATACCTACACACACGACATCTGCACAGCCCAGTTGATAAAGATCCCCCTAACACACACACACACACATGATGTCAACCAAACAGATCAGCCTACGTCTCTGGCAAACCCACAATACACCCTGTGCATATGATGATACCTTTGCCACATCCCTGTCATCCATACCATCGATGCAGGGGCATGCTAATATGGTTCTGATGCACAGGGTGAATGTACTAAGGTTTAGCAATGTAATGCTGTTTAACATGTTTTCAGCTGGAATGTTTAATGCTTACATGTCAGGGTGTGTAGCTGTCCAGCCATGATGCATTATAGCTGTTATTAACACTGACTGATTGTAGTATCCATAATGTATTCAGTTTGTGCTGTAGGTGTCTATGTGTCAGCAGGATGTTGGTCTGCTGTCCTTTCCTACAAGGGGTATGGCACTGTGGTGACACATTGACTGTGTCATATCCTGGGAACAAACTATAAACGATGACTGAAGCAAAGAATGGAATGACCACAATAGCAGATAATTCTTAGCTTTCTTCCACTTTAATAAATCGTGGACTTCTTCAGAAAAACCAGGACGCCTCCCTACATCCTGGTTTTATATCCATTGAACAGGAAGTGATGTAAAAAACATAAACATGATGTCTTACATTCGTATATAAAATTATTTCAATTATAAAACATTAAAACATCATAATGTCATAAATACAACATGTGATTATTCTTCAACACACTAAATGATGCCTTAAAAAAGGCATACTTGAAAAACGTGTGTTTTTTTATTTTTTATGTTTATTTTTTTCTTTTTTTCTTTTTCTTTTTTCTTAGTGTTTTCTAAAACATAACTTGGACTTCCAACAATGCCTTTGTTTCATACAATTTTATAATTTTGTTTATGCATACCATAATCTCACTAGGAAATCTATTAAATAATAGTGGCAACTTGTACTAAATGTTACCTCATTATTACAATATGATGGGTCGCTATCTAATGAGAGCCAGTATTTTGACAAAACTAAGTCTGTCAAATGAATCTTCTTGTATCATGACATGAAAATGGATCTCACCGTAACCCCTTCCTTGGATGATCTAAACTCCTAACTACCCCATAAAAAATCTACAAAAGGTGAGACCACTGGGTGTGGACAAGTATGTATGATGTCCCAAGAGTCTCAAAAAAACCATGCTTATAGACAGGACTGATCCCACCATCTGAATGAAGTTACCAAACCATAAACCTGTGTTACACCCGTAATGTGTCAAAAATAAAAATGAAAGTGAACATGAAAAATTGTTATTTTCTATTGTCCAAAAAACATTTGATGTTAATCCCTTCGTTTAATCCTGGGGGTTCATCGGCCCCTAAGCATAGCTGCCATATTGACTCTTTTTGCTCCAATTTATTATTGAGGTCACCCTTGAGTAAGCATTTATCTACGTGGTCCAAAACAAAAAACTCAAACTTCTTAAAATCTACGCACTCTTGTGAGTGTCTTGCCAAAGAATTGTTTCTATCACTATTCCTAATGGCCAAATGATGTTCGTAAATCCTACGTTTGAGCATTCTTTTTGTTTTCCCCACGTAGTATCTATCACAAGTAGAACAAGTGGCTAAATAAACCACGTATTCACTGTTGCAATTGAAATACTTGTATGCCCAAAATGTCCTTTTTGTATGCTTAATTGTCACAAACGAAGTGTTAGTAATGAACCTACACTGTCTACAATTCTGACAACCAAAGGTTCCCTTCTTTTTACTGATATCCCTGTTCCTTACCTCTCTTTTTGTGTGGTCTAACTCTAGCATACTCTTTACATTTGTGACATTTTTGTATGTGAAACATGGTTTGATACCTACACAAGCCATGAGGTCTCTGTTTCCTAAAATGATACCCCAATTTCTTTCTATGATGCTTCTAATATTTTTTAATTGATTAGAAATTGGGAGAGGAAACGCTAGATGGAAATCTGATAGATCATCTCTGTGAGGGGTGGCACCTATTGCTACTTCCTCCATGTGTCTCACTCCATTATATGACAGAATGGGCCTTGCTACTCCATTACGGAGTCCTCTGACTTCATTTTCAATCCTCTTTAACATGTGTTTTTTGTAGCCTCTAGCCAAGAATAAATTTCTTAACTGCATTAACTCTTCTTGGTAGATGTTGTCCTCAGATGTTAGTCTACTAAGCCTAATTATCTGACCTTTTATAACATTTCTTTTCATGTGGGCGGGGTGCAAACTATCTTTGTGCAGATATTGGTTGGTAAAGCAAGGCTTTCTGTAGATTCTACTATGTAATGTATTATTTGTAGAATCTATGTAAAGTCTGATATCTAAGTAATTAATACTTTTACCATATCCACTATGTTTGAAAATCAAAAAACTAGTGGTTGCATTTAAATCCTGAACCATAGTTTCGAATTCAATTTTGTCCCCCGCCCATGCAAAAACTAGATCGTCTATGTATCTTCCATAGAACATAGCTTTTCCAAAAAAAGGATGTTTTTTGAGGTGTTCCTGCTCCCAGTCTGCCATAACGATGTTAGCGAACGCCGGAGCGACTCTAGCCCCCATCGCTACACCAGAAACCTGTTGGTAAATCTTATTATTAAACTCGAAGAAATTATTATGCAACACTATTTCCATCAAAGTACAGATTGTGTTGATTCTAGAGTTCTGTAATTCAGTATTGTGTGTCAAATAATTCCTCAGATGTTCTATACCACAATCCTGATCTATACTGGTATAAAGACTTTTAACATCTAGTGTTGCAAAATTAATTTCTTCAAATTCGATTTTTTTGGAAAAGCTATGTTCTATGGAAGATACATAGACGATCTAGTTTTTGCATGGGCGGGGGACAAAATTGAATTCGAAACTATGGTTCAGGATTTAAATGCAACCACTAGTTTTTTGATTTTCAAACATAGTGGATATGGTAAAAGTATTAATTACTTAGATATCAGACTTTACATAGATTCTACAAATAATACATTACATAGTAGAATCTATAGAAAGCCTTGTTTCACCAACCAATATTTGCACAAAGAGAGTTTGCATCCCGCCCACATGAAAAGAAATGTTATAAAAGGTCAGATAATTAGGCTTAGTAGACTAACATCTGAGGACAACATCTACCAAGAAGAGTTAATGCAGTTAAGAAATTTATTCTTGGCTAGAGGCTACAAAAAACACATGTTAAAGAGGATTGAAAATGAAGTCAGAGGACTCCGTAATGGAGTAGCAAGGCCCATTCTGTCATATAATGGAGTGAGACACATGGAGGAAGTAGCAATAGGTGCCACCCCTCACAGAGATGATCTATCAGATTACCATCTAGCGTTTCCTCTCCCAATTTCTAATCAATTAAAAAATATTAGAAGCATCATAGAAAGAAATTGGGGTATCATTTTAGGAAACAGAGACCTCATGGCTTGTGTAGATATCAAACCATGTTTCACATACAAAAATGTCACAAATGTAAAGAGTATGCTAGAGTTAGACCACACAAAAAGAGAGGTAAGGAACAGGGATATCAGTAAAAAGAAGGGAACCTTTGGTTGTCAGAATTGTAGACAGTGTAGGTTCATTACTAACACTTCGTTTGTGACAATTAAGCATACAAAAAGGACATTTTGGGCATACAAGTATTTCAATTGCAACAGTGAATACGTGGTTTATTTAGCCACTTGTTCTACTTGTGATAGATACTACGTGGGGAAAACAAAAAGAATGCTCAAACGTAGGATTTACGAACATCATTTGGCCATTAGGAATAGTGATAGAAACAATTCTTTGGCAAGACACTCACAAGAGTGCGTAGATTTTAAGAAGTTTGAGTTTTTGTTTTGGACCACGTAGATAAATGCTTACTCAAGGGTGACCTCAATAATAAATTGGAGCAAAAAGAGTCAATATGGCAGCTATGCTTAGGGGCCGATGAACCCCCAGGATTAAACGAAGGGATTAACATCAAATGTTTTTTGGACAATAGAAAATAACAATTTTTCATGTTCACTTTCATTTTTATTTTGACACATTACGGGTGTAACACAGGTTTATGGTTTGGTAACTTCATTCAGATGGTGGGATCAGTCCTGTCTATAAGCATGGTTTTTTTGAGACTCTTGGGACATCATACATACTTGTCCACACCCAGTGGTCTCACCTTTTGTAGATTTTTTATGGGGTAGTTAGGAGTTTAGATCATCCAAGGAAGGGGTTACGGTGAGATCCATTTTCATGTCATGATACAAGAAGATTCATTTGACAGACTTAGTTTTGTCAAAATACTGGCTCTCATTAGATAGCGACCCATCATATTGTAATAATGAGGTAACATTTAGTACAAGTTGCCACTATTATTTAATAGATTTCCTAGTGAGATTATGGTATGCATAAACAAAATTATAAAATTGTATGAAACAAAGGCATTGTTGGAAGTCCAAGTTATGTTTTAGAAAACACTAAGAAAAAAGAAAAAGAAAAAAAGAAAAAAATAAACATAAAAAATAAAAAACACACGTTTTTCAAGTATGCCTTTTTTAAGGCATCATTTAGTGTGTTGAAGAATAATCACATGTTGTATTTATGACATTATGATGTTTTAATGTTTTATAATTGAAATAATTTTATATACGAATGTAAGACATCATGTTTATGTTTTTTACATCACTTCCTGTTCAATGGATATAAAACCAGGATGTAGGGAGGCGTCCTGGTTTTTCTGAAGAAGTCCACGATTTATTAAAGTGGAAGAAAGCTAAGAATTATCTGCTATTGTGGTCATTCCATTCTTTGCTTCAGTCATCGTTTATAGTTTGTATAGTTTGGTTCGGGTTGCCGAAGTCCATCCTGTTGTTTTTGGGTTTCAAATATCCTGGGAACAGCTGAACACAAGTCACAGGTCTGTATAAAACTTACTGCATGTGCCACATGGCTGATAGGACTGAGGGGGTGTATACAGGTGAGTGCATGGTGGTTGATGTCATCAGCTCTTCTACAGTGGACATTGGTAAGTGCACTGGGTGGCACACACCAAATGTTTGTAAATAACACACACACACACACACACACACACACACACACACACACACACACACACACACACACACATAGAGGCTTTGGTGTTGATGCAGTACACAGAGAATACTGTACACATGGATGTACTTAATTTTGCAGTGAACTCATTTTGGCTTATGTAATTCCATCAAGATAAAATAGGCAAAACATCACATCAGTAAATAATCAGTCTGCTAGTTTAATGTCATTGATGATGGTACTGGCAGGGTATATGTCTTCTTCCCAATGTAGTGCAATCCTGGAGTTGGTAAACATAGGTGTGCTGGTGTGGGTGGCATAGCCCCCCAATTTGGAGGATGTGGGGTGGCATAGAACCACACATAGTGTAATTAACAACTACATAACCCATTAACATAAAATGTACAGTATAATAGCAGACTAAGCAGGGGGATATGCACAACAATAACCCCAATGAGGGTGGCTGTGCCCACAACAACCACACCCAACTATATATACCAACTCCAGTATCGCCGTACAGCTATACAGTGGGGAAGAGGGCATTTACACATCTACTACTAGTTTTGATGGAATGAATTTCCACAAGATGATTCCTTTGAAATGTTAACTTTTGCCAGTTAGTTCTTGGACAAATAATCTCTTGGGACATGTATTTTCTCCAGACTGAAGTAGATCCCTTCACATACACACACACACTTACTTAATAACACTGAGAGTAGAACCCCTACCTAGGTACTTATTGTTACTAACATGGTTGCACTTAATTGCACACACCACAGAGCTTTTAGGATGAGGTGTGTCCCGAATTTCTTGTTAAGTAAAGAACATCACCAGGCCTTGTACAGTATGGTAATGGGGGATGTGCTGGGTGTTAATGAACAATACATAGAATGACATACTATCATATACACATTGACAAACACATTACAGTCATAGGCACATCTGACAGACCTGGGTTTAGCAGTGCTAACTACCTTGTCAGTGAGTCCATTCTGTTACAGAGAATTTGCACACAGCACATGCATCATTGGGCTGGATATTGTAATCAGTTACCTGTATGGTTGATGGTGACAGCAGTCCTTATACAGTGGACCTTGGGACATGTACTGGGAGTACCATGGTGTAAAGATAGTATACTCAGCACCCACACCCCACATTGGATATTATTCTCACTGAAACCCATGATAATGGTCTAACATACCCACAATCACACATTGACCAATACAACCGCTTGTATATCTAATCAGTGCTACTACAAGGATATGCATTTATTGCACATGCCACAGGGATAGTAGGGTGAGGGTATGTCATGGCTCTCTTAATGCCAGTAACATCATTATCCCTTATAATGTATGCAAGGTTTATTGTAGTGGGAGAATGTGGCCTCAGAATGCTGTCTCTTACAAATATACACACTCACACACATACAAACACTTGCCAGGACTCAGAGGGTTACCCACACCTATCTACCCATTTGTAGAACAGTGTTATGCTGGTACTGCAAGCTCCAGGTAGCCCATAGGGTGAAGAGTGTAACAAGGTACATTTAACATCAATTATAGCAGCAGCCATTTCTAAGTATGGCAATGGGGTGTAGTGGGTGAGAAGACCCTCAGGGTATTGTCAACTGCAAGTTTACAAACACACAGACAATGTTATTCTCAGTAATGCACACTGACAGATTTGTCAGTACTGGGGTCCATAGGTGCAGGTGTTCCTAGTTGTGTACCAGGCTAATGTTCATGGAGAGATGAAAAGAGTAGGGCATGTGGGTGCACTGGTATCATGCCACCTGAAATTTGTCAGCAGGGCATCTATCATCTGATGCCACTTGAGTGATTCACAGGGTGACAGTTAAATTCAACAGCCAATCATTTGGTTTACTCTTGCAGAGGGCCAGTGAGGTGCTACAACTGACATGTATGCAACATATATTACATAACATGGCCAGTGTCTGGGTTAGAGACCTGTACCCAAGCATGATCTGTTGACTTTGGTAGTCTGGTTGAGGTATCCATGGCATGTAGTACATACAGGGTGAGGTTTTCTAGCTGTGGCATTCACAACACAGCTGCGCAGACATGTCAGTGTCAGTCAATCATAGATTGCCTGTAAGAAGCCAAGATGGATATCTGACATCTGCACATCTGTACAGAGGACAGACAGAAATCAGCTAGCCAACAGGCTATGCATTAGCATGAATGTTTTGACAGATAGACATCTGACACTGATAGCTATGTCATTACTACATGACAGCAGCCTTCAATGACATGTCCTAAACCATAGTAGTTTACAGTTAATATCCACATATCAGATCAATATCCAGTAACAGATACTTAATAACATACAGCTCACACACCAAGAAGACGATAGTCAGTACTCAGAGTCCAGCTTTGAATGCAGGGGTGTATGGTTCCAGTACTACAATCTGCAATCTACTCTTACTTGGAAAAACACTGTTAAACATAGTAATGTAATGATACAATACATGCAAGTGTGACTGCATATAACCTGGAATACTACCCATGTATGAAACACATACAAAGAGAAAAGATTGCTGTACTAGCCATGTATACTCTGGTGTCCCATACAGTATAGTCACACCCCCTGCAAGTGTAATGACAGCACATAGAAGCATGTTGTGTACGTGGAATTAAATACACTTATTAAAGATAAAAAGAAACAGATAGCCAAGCACCAGAAACCTCTGCAGCTGTAAAAAGTAATAACGAACAGGATGCACAAAAAACTGCTGAGGATAGGCTCCAGAGTTCAAAGCATGCAAAAAATATCAATGAAAACTTTGCTGAGCAGTACTACTTTATTGCAACACACTAGCACTTTCACAAAATGCTTCTTCGGGTGTAGCATGTTGTATACATGGAAATAAATACACTTATTAAAGATGTCATTACCATGCCATTTTATCAGACTGTAATGTGATCACTTGTTACCAGGGCTGAGCTATGCTTAGCAGGTGTAACCATTGCTTAAATGTAAATGCTAAGCAGATTTGCACAGTGGTAAGCAAAGCCTACACTGTGTAAGTGCCTTTTCGTTTAACCATATGTTAACACCGCTTAGCTTCACCCAAACCCACGCAAACCCACTTAAAGCTGCTCAAAACTGTCTTAACCACTCTGTATCCAACAGTCCTTGTTCTGCCTTGCAACAAAATAAACAGCCCTTGTAGGTCTTTAACCCATGACCCTATACACTATACTCACAGCAGTTAACTACTAAGCCATTGGAGCTGTGAAAATTTATGTTGTTTTTTCAGATATATCATTAAGTACACATGCTGAATAGTAGTGAACAACTGCTTTGACTACTACAACTGTTTAGTACTTGTAAGTGAAAATAGTGTTAAATCAGTCATGTTTTTATATGTAAATATGCACATATTAGATAAATATGGTGAGATACATCTGGGAAGGTATATACAACACTCATGTTTGCACATAACAATGATATGGATATATATATATATATCTATATATATATATATATATATATATACATATATATATATATATATATATATATATATATATATATATACATATGTAGATATTTGTATACATGTACATACACACACACACACACACACACACACACACACACACACACATATATATATCTATATATATATCTAAATCTATGGTTTACCATTGTGATGTCACTGTACCATTGCATGGCTATGAAGTATTACAACTACAGATGTTCGAATACTTCATATGTGTGTAGTTTAAATGAGTGAATATTATATTTGCGAATGGACTGTGCATTCGCAAAAATATCGTTCAAAGGGATGTACAGGTATCCCAGTAGAGTACAGGTAGGGAAATAGATCCCTTTCCTCACTGTAATGCAATCTTGGATTTGGAATATATAGTTAGGGTGGTGTGGGGGGCACAGCCCTCCACAGGGGGGTCCAGGGGGGCTTGCCCCCCTGCATAATCTGGATGTTAGGTGTGCTTGCTAGGGAGTAGTGGCAAGGGTGGCATTGCTGATTTTTGACATTAGGATGGTTAGGTTATGTGCACTTTTGGCAAATTAGTTCGCAATTAAGTGCCTTTTTTTTTTACTTTCAAGATTTCAATAGTAAACCTATATATATATATATATATATATATATATATATATATATATATATATATATAAAATTTTATTTATTTTATTTTACATTTGTTGAGCGGGCTAGTCTAGCTGGATATATGTCCATTTTCAGTAGAGGCCCGGGGAGAAAAGCTCCAAGCATGAACAGTGACAAAGTTAACAATGCATAGATGCATGAAGAATTACAATACAGAGGTAGCATTGGTCTAAAGAACAGTTATAATAATAAATTTATAAACTATAACAATTTTAGTAAAAATTATTCTAAACAATTATACAAAACACACTAGAAGGTATGAGCAAGTCTCAGTTAAGGGAAAAGCACATATATGTTATCCTCATATTTCAAGAAAGAGTAGTAACTAGATTTGGAGGCATAGGTTACAGGAGTAGGGATAGGGGTAAGAGTAAAAAGTGAAAAAGATATCAGTCTGGGTTAGTGCATGGACAAAGCCAATGAGTTTTCAGCTGTTCTTTAAGAGAAGTAGAAGCAAAGGTTGATAATTCTGAAGGAAGCTGATTCCAGTTTTTCCTACAGTGTTTGAGGAAAGTAAATCCCCGGCTTTGTTGTTAGCTTTATTCGAGGAAACTAGAAGCTTATTAGCAGAGCGTAGTGTAGCTAGATTTGTATATGGTGTAATTAGATTAGTGAGGATAGGGGTGTTGTTAGGGTGGTATAGGATCTTTTGAGTAAAAAGTAATTGTTGACAGAGTATATGGTTTTGCAATTCTAGCCATCCAAGTTGTTTGAGGTTAAGGCCGTGGTGAGTTTTAAAGGGGGAGCTTGTGAGGAATCTAGCTATGCTATTATAACATGTGGAGGGTTTAGAGAGGTTGTTTTTGGATAGGTTAGTATATATAACAGAGGCATAGAAAAGGCCGAAAATGAGGTGGGTTTGGGCAATAGTTTTCCTTGCAGCAGGGGTAAGGAAGGGTTTGATTCTATAGAGGGTGCAAAGTTTTTTGTTAACAGACTTTATAGTGGAGTTTATGTGTTCATCACAGCTGAGACGAATATCAATTGTTACACCTAGTAGGCGGGTTGTAGTGTCTGGGGTAAAGTTGGTACCATTGTTAGAGGTTATAGAGAAGAAAGGATTAGGTGATTTATGAGCTGGAGTAAAAAGCAGTAGTTTTGTTTTTTGGGGATTTAGGAGGAGGGAGTGTTGTATAAACCAGTTTTCAACATTCTGAAAAACAGTTTGGGTGAGGGAGTGGAAAGAGGCTATATTCTTGGCTGTACAAATTAAAGTGGCATCGTCAGCATATTGAATGCAGGTGGCTTGAGGTATGTTCATGTGTAAATTGTTAATAAATAAGGAAAAGAGTAAGGGACCTAAGATAGAGCCTTGGGGTACTCCAATATTTACTGGACGTAGTGAAGACAGATTGTTATGCCAAAGTACTGCTTGCTGTCTATTTTCCAGATAAGACCTAAACCATTGTGTAGCTTGAGGATCAAGAGAATGGGCCTTTAGTTTGTCTCAAAGTAAGTTATGGTTAACCATATCAAAGGCTTTTGACAGGTCAATAAATAGTGCAGAGGAAAAAGAGTTATTGTTGCGATTTTTATATATAGTCGGTAAAGGATAAGAGGGCAGTCAATGTGCTATGGAATGGCCTAAAGCCATGTTGGCAGTTTGCTAGTAGGTTATTTTGTAGTAAGTGGTGAAGTAGTTGTTTGTGAATAAATTTTTCCATTATCTTAGCTAATGGAGAGAGTAAAGCAATAGGGCGAAAGTTAGAAAGCTCAGTAGAAGGTCCACCTTTATGTAAAGGGATGATGTGGGATATTTTCCATAGAGCAGGGATTTTGCCTTCTGAGATAGTTCTGTTAATAAGGAAAGAGATGGGATAGTCTATGGCTTTTGTGGCTATTTGTAGGTATTCAGATGGGAGACGGTCAGCAGAAGGGGTGCAAGGTTTCAATTTTTGAAGTAGCTTACAGATGAGAGATGTAGATACAGATTGTATTTGAAAGGTAGGCAATGAAGTATTGCAGGTATTTGATTGGGAAGCAGTGAAGGGTGGTAAAGAATTGGCCAGGGTTTGAATGGCTTCTGTAAAGTAGTTATTAAAGGCATCAGGGATCTGGTTGGAGTTGTTATGGTTGAAACCGGTTGGGTCTGGAGTAGTAGTGTGACCTGGCTGAAGAAGTTTGTTTATCCCAGACCAAAATTTTTGTGGAGTTTGTTGGCTGGTTTGTTGAAGGTGAAGGTAGAAGTCTTTTTTGTCTCTAAGAATATCCTTCTTGGTGGCATTTCTTAGCTGTTTAAAGTGGAGGTGGTTTGTTGGACATTTGGTAGCTCTCCATTTAGCCCAGATTTTATTTCTGAGGAGTATCTTTTGCCTAGTTTGTTTATATATATATATATATATATATATATATATATATATATATATATATATATAGATATATATATATATATATATATAGATATATATATATATGTGTGTATATATATATATATATATATATATATATATCTATAGATATACACATATATATGTATAACATATGCCCATAACATGTAGTGAAGTCATACCTCAACACCAATAGTCACAACCTCTTAATGCAAGGGAATGTAATGTAAGTATTGCAGGTATAAATGTAGAATATTGCTACAGTAACAGGGTTTGTGTCAACAGACATGTTGTGTAGGAACTCACTTCTGATACTGACATGTACGCCATCAGTTACTGACAAACATTATAAAACCATCATAGTGAAGTACCACACAAATCACAGTAATGATCCTGTGGAATTCAGCAGAAATATGACTAATAAACGTGGGCAGTCTGACACAATCTGGTTAGTCGAGAGGTATACAAAAACTCCTTAGTGGAAGACGTGTGGACCAAGCCTGACAAAGTGGATGTTTACAGCCATGAAAATGGGGATATCACACAAATACTGGAAGAGATAAGCTCACACAGTTGATGCATTCACACCCTCCTGTCTGTCCTAATACATATGAACTGGAGCAGCAGAGGTCCCAAGCCCACATACTTCTCACTAGTTAGTGACATACATCTTCACAGCATCCCACTGCTTTTTCAGAAATACACAGCACTTATGGTGGCCAGGCAACAGTACATCTGACAAATATCTGGACATAACATCACACTAGGTAAATACACTGAGCTGCTAGGCATGTCACAAAAAATTGCGTAAACTACAGGCCGACTGCCACAACACTGACCCAAGTTTCCTATGGGTGATACACATGTACTTGCAAATATAGCAGACACTACAGGCATGTAACAGCATGGAGTAACAGACACCAGTGTGAAATTGCATACCCACAATCAACCTCAACGCAGTCACAGTCACATTATGGTAAGGCTAATTAATAGTACAGTATATGGACTATGTGAACAAAACCATCCTCATATTTGCCACTCACACACCAACACTACATATACTGGCCCAATACACAGTGTAGACTGATGCCTGACTGTAGTATGGGACATGTTTCAGTCTGGGCATACAAACATATACACTGATAGGGTACTGGAAACTGGAGCACCATGCAATGTCAGATGGAACAGGACCAAGAACACTGACATCTACCACAGTCTGGACAGAGGCCAAGTAAAATATTCACAATACACTGCTACACAATACTGACACTCTGTCAACAATCACCATAAGTACACAGACCTCACTACTGTACAGACTACAACAGAATGTTCAGGTTTTGTCCTCAAATATAAAGCCTACTATACATAACATGTCTAGCAGTCTGATATCTCACTGACTTGTTATCAGGTATGATGTAAGTAAATAATGATATACTGTACATATGCACCTCTTACTGCATGACATATAGACAAAGGGTGACATAATTTGGGGGACAGAGGCACAAACACAGGGCCAATATTGACATATTGCTGTGATAAACTAAAAATTCCTGGTGTAACAGGGTTTGTTGTGACATATCTCTTCTGTGGCATATGAAGTCAGTAACTCACATGGATGTCACCATGTACTGACTGCAATCATCAGAGTACGCTACTGCATTTCTAAAGATAGGAAATGTGTGAGTAACACACCACGCAACATGTAAGATTCAAACTCTGGCCAGATTGCAGATAGCCCTACAGGTGAGAGTTTCCTCAACCACACAACACTGTCATGCCAGACTTTAAATCATGTAGAACAGCCATATCCACACAAACCCTGTTAAACCAACATTACATCAAATGTAGAACAGCAATATTTACATTCTGTCCCCATGACTGGAACATCCCCCTCCTGTTTGTTGGCCAGTCTCCACAGTGTATGTTGTAAGAGGTATTTCCAACTACCGTCTGTGATGCTGTTTGTCAGACACCCACATGAAGTCCTGCTCACAGTGAAGGAAAAGGGCCAACACCCACATGAAGCGCTTAGATATAGGAGTGTGGTTCCATGCAATTGGCTATAGGAATGATACCACAGCTGTTCCACATGCAATCAGCAAGTGAAGGGCTGCAATTTATGCACAGGCAATCAGCTGATCATGAGCATTACTTACAAAACTCAAGTTGATGCCTATGCAAAACAGATGTACTTTTCCACATCCACTAGAGAGGGTAACACCGTGGTTACTATCTGTGAAGAAATATGCAGGGAATGCCCAATATTGTGGTTGTTGCCTAGCCAAGTGTGTTTGTGTATGTGATGTGGGTGTACAGCATTCTCTGAATAATAGAAGGGTTGCTTATATTGTTCGCCAATCCATAATGTCACATGTAGGGCTATGGATTGTCTAGACCAGCCTCTCTGGTGTTTGACATCTGCTGTCCTTTTAAGGTGGACATTGTGAAATATACTAGGTCCTCAACATAATAATTTAGAAAAATCTTCCCCACAATGGGTCTTGTTATTACACAATCGCAGCAAACTCCACACAGGATACTGATAACTGACACACACACACACTTGCCAGTATTGGGAATCAAACCCCTACTTAACTATGTATTGCTATTATAGTGTACCATATTTATCGCACATGCCACAGAGCTTATAGGATGGTTGTTGTCCCAATGTACTTCTAAGGTGAGGAACATCATCAGCCCTTGTTAATACTGCCATTGGGTGATGTAGTGGGTAAGAGATCCCAAAAATAATTTTACCCTACACACACATTTACATTTGCCAGTGGATGAGGTTCAAACCTCTATCTACCAATCTTTATGAACCATTATGTTACACATTTACCACATGCACCACTGACCTGACATGATTTAGGGTTTCACAGTTGCCATCTTGGGAACTAGAACTCCTACCTAACTAGTATGCTACACTACAGTATTACACAGTTATTGCAAGCGCCATGGAGTTTATGGGGCTGACATTTGTCCAAAAGGTTATTTCAAGGTGACTGACATCAGTAGGCTTGCTAAAGTAGGGCAATGGGAGGTATAATGACTGTGAATGGCCTCAAAATCATTTGTCTCCACAGACACACACACACACACACACACACACACACACACACACACACACACACACACACACACACACACACACACAGTTTCACAGTTGCCATGTCTAGGATTAGAACTCCTACTTAACTAGTATGCTGCACTATAGCAATATGCAGTTATAGCAAGCACCATGAAACTGACAGGGCTG
>NC_056737.1:1685049292-1685111792 GCF_019279795.1 Protopterus annectens
AGTGGGTGAGAGATTCCAAAAATAATTTTACCCTACACACACATTTACATTTGCCAGGGAGTGAAATTCAAACCTCTATCTAACAATCTTTATGGACCATTATGTCACACATTTACCACATGCACCACTGACCTGACATGGTTTAGGGTTGAAAACAGGTACTTCTAAGGTGGATGATATCTGCAGGACTGCTAAGGTCAGGCTCTGAGATGTGTAATGGGTGTAAATGGGGCCAAAATCTGGGAGGTACAAACATAAATATGTACACACACAAACACTTGCCACAGATGAGATTGAAATCCATACCTATGTAGTTATTGTTACTACATTGTTCCACATTTATGGCACACACCATGGAGCTTACATGTTGGAGAGCTCTCCACAGGTATCTTTGAAGTTACTAACATCAGCAGCAGTGCTAAAGGAGGGGTAAGGGGATAGTAGTAAGTGTGAATGTCCATAAAATCAGGTATTATCAAAGACACACACACTCTCTCACACAAACACACACACAGTTTCACAGTTGCCATCTTCAGAACTAGAACTCCTACCTAACTAGTATGTTACACTACAGTATTACGCAGTTATCGCAAGCACCACAGAGGTTATGGGGCTGACATTTGTCCAAAGAGTTATTTCAAGGTGACTGACATCAGCAGGCTTGCTAAAGTAGGGTAATGGGAGGTGCAGTGACTGTGAATGGCCTAAAAATCATTTGTCTACACACACACACACACACACACACACACACACACACACACACACACACACACACACACACACTCACACACACAGTTTCAAAGTTGCCATGTTTGAGATTAGAACTCCTACCTAACTATTTTTCTACACTACAGCATTACACACATATCACAAGCGCCACACAGGTTATAGGACTGAGACCTGACCAGAGGGTTATTTCAAGATGACTGACATCAGCAGAGTGCTAACATGGGCAATGGGAAGTGCAGTGTGTGCGAATGGGCTATAAACCATTCCTCTGGAAACATACACACACAACACTCAGTCACACACAACTTTACATTTGACAGGACTGGGTATACAAATGCTAGTTGAATACTGATTTATACTGTAGTGTTACACAGTTATCACAAGCACCACAGACACTATAGGGCTGAGAGCCACCAAAAGCAATGTCTATATTGATTGACATCAGTACATCATGTGATATTGGCCAATACAATGTGTGGTGGTTGGGACAGGCCTCATGATGGAAATCTCTCTGTCACTGACCGTCTCTCTCTTCCCCACATCTCTGTGTGTGTATGTTTGACATATTATAGTGTGTTGGCCTTGGATATGTGTGAGTATTCCTACCCTATGTGTGTGCAAAAATGAATGGTGTACAATGTGGTGTGTGTGCACAGATATCTGCGACTGACAGATATGTATAGTCCACTGTGTTGTCAGACATGGGCTTCATTTTTCTAAGTGTAGGAGCATGCCCAGTATGACCTTCTGTGTTGAGTGTGCGAATCCATTCCAGGTAGGTTGCACTGCAGTCCAGGATTTGGTGTTCTACACCTACAGCTAATAACCCGTTTCTGCAGGATATCTGTAAATAGGTTGACAATATGGAGTCACAATGGGCAGCAGATAGTGGGATACTGTAACTATTGTGTCTGTGCTGATTGTGTTACATGGTTGGTGTTAGCAGAGATATTCAGACATATGTACTGCTTTACACTGTGATGTATTATGTCAGGAGCTACTGACAGATATACTTATTTGCTCACAGTAATTTCCTGTGAAATACAAGATGAATGAAGCTGTGTCCAGTATTGTGGTCTGCAGCCTACATATTCTTGCACACTCATGCTGATGGGTCTGTGTAAATGGTCCAGCACCATGGTACTGTGATACTGTGGTGGCCGAGGATCCCCTGCTTGCACATATATTGACGTAACAGAATGGCCATATCCTGCTGTGGCCATACCTCTCAGTTGTATAGATTCACCCAGGTTACCCAGTGGCAGGGCTCATATATCTGGTCAGTTCACCTTCACATTGTGGTTTACAAGCAGGTTTGCAGCCACACATTACTGAGTTTGCAGGCAGGGGTAGTATGGGCACACATGAAAGTTTCAGACTTCACACACTCCATGACGTCCATGCTTCTACTCCCCCCCATACTCTGTTATTCTATCCTCTTCCTAACATTATGCAAATGATATAGGAGAAGTACCCCTATAGTTGTCCCTTCATCCCAGTAGGACATGGTGGGCATGCTATTGGGATTTGTCAACATGGCCTTGCATTTGTGTTCTGTGGACTGTGTTATGTTGCTAGTTGGCACCCCATGAGATAATTTACATTTGCAGTATGGGTGGGGCACAGGCCTTTGCTAGAGGACTATAGGGCATTTGGTAGTGATGCAGGCCATCTGTAGCAAGCCAGTGTACTCTGTCTCTCCTACATTCCCAGGTTGCAAGCCATTGGATTCCCCTGGGGTGACAGGGTAAGTGTGCAAGGTGTTAATGACAATAGTTCCTGTCCATATTAATCCATTAGTCTGGATGCTGGCAGGGTGCTGCTTACAGCTAGGGACACACCTGCATGGGACACCTCTTCAGCATGATGCATTCTGTGGGTATTCCCAAACCGAAGTGGGGGTCATACTGTACTCATTCCCAACAGCAGGGATATGAGCTGTGATAAACCTGTGGCTGATGGTGGGGTGAGCTGAGTGCATTTGTGATATAGAAGCTTCTAGCAGCTGAGTCACAGATATACCTGGGACATTTCCCTTATGCTGCCTTGTGCGGGGACATAGGCAGTCTTTCATCACTTCATAACTGTGCCTTTGTGGTCTGCCAGTGATTGGCCAGACTACATCAGTATTCCATACTATACAGACAACTAATAAGCTGCTAACCTGTATGTACAATTCCAAAGGTGTGTGCAGATGCCAGTTACATTTTATGCACTCTGTCTAGAGTACTTCCACCTGTGCACTGTGTGTATGTCTGGGCCCACATTCATGGCATGTCCATCTTTCAGCCAGTGACAGATATTGACATCTGGAAAGTGGGTATGGACAACTGCTGACATGGGTATTGCTGAGATGAATTGTGGTTGGCACTGCAGTTGTTGGAACATGGCCCTGTCATCAACAGTACTGGCCATAGGTCACCGAGACACAACCCTCCATGCCCACATGTTGACCACTTCCAGACAATATGGAACCCGCAACAACCTAACACACGGACCCCTGCATATTGTACACATGCAACAATCTATTCTGCAAATTGGGCCACCTCAGGTAATCTGTGCTGCACTGTTATTAAACCCATACATATTACTGCATTTCTACATGAGATTGTGGGGGGCAGGGGCAAACCTGACAACTGTAAACATTTGCTATGGCTGTACTGGTATTTCAGATACTCTGCTGGCTTCTATTTTGTTTTGTATTCTGACGTATCATGCAGACTAGAGGCATATCAGTAGAGTACAGATCTTAGGTTTTATTGACCTATGTTTCAGTTTCAGACTTCTTACCCTTCAGAACTAACATACAACTGCCAGACCTGTTGTAATCTGTCAGTGTAGGTCTGGAGGGGGGCTGTTCACCATTCCCAACAATTGAAGACCTTAGCACAGCCTTTCGTTATGGTCATCTACACCTGTCCTGCTGGCTGAGGCTGGTGTTGGGTATGTGAGCCTCACTGACATGCATGTGTGTGTCTTATGGACAAACATTTGGGCCACTACATGTACTGCAGTGGGATTTGTCACCTTGTCTAGTACTACCTACTTTGTTGACACCAGTATTTGTTATGGATTTCATGTTGCCCATATAGCTATTCTGCTATTTGGTGGAAGAGTGTCCACTATCTGCTGCCATCCCATTCAGCCACCCAGTTCCCTTGCATGCTCACATCCATACCATAGATACAACTAGGAGAACATAGTACTCCATTCAGCAATTGATAGGAAGAGTGACTTACCTTGTGGCTGTGCCAGCACTGAGGATGGTGCTGGAGAGCTGACTATGTTGGATGCATATAGTACACTCCATATACATGGTAAAGCACAGGTAGTGTCATGTTTGGCATCCCTTTTACTGTATGTGGGAGTCAGAGAGAGGTGCCTTTCCATGGGTCCCTACCATGTCAGTGTATGTGCTATGCATTGCCTCTTTGCCAAAGCCTGGGCATACTGGGCACACCTTCATCTGCCTACATGGGCAGGCTAAGTTTGTTTCTCCTCTGAGTCCATCTGTGCCTGTGATGGCCTTGGCAATGGTGAGGGAGTGTGTGGCCTTGCCCTGTGCTGTTCCTGCTGCAGCTGTTTCCGCAGGATCATATTGTGTAGTATGGCACATACAATGAAAATTTGTGTACATGTAGCTGGAGAGTACTACAAGGCTCACTGGATATGTTCAGGCAGTGGAACCATGACTTGAGCATCCCAAACACAAGCTCTATTATGATTCTGGTTTGTGCGTGTGCCTCATTATGGAGTTCTTGTTCAGGTGTGTGTGCATTTCTGAAAGGTGTCAGCACCCATGAATCCAGTGCATAACCAGCTTCCCCCACTAGGTGGCCATTTTGGATGTCCCCACTGGCCAATGTCTGTACAGCTGTCATATGCCAGATGTGGGGGTCGTGATAGCTTCCAGGGCTGCCAGCACGCACATTCAAGATAATGCCTTGGGCATTGCACACGACCCAGCAGTTGATGGAGGGGAAGCTCTTGCCATTTATGCAGACCCTACCCTGCTCGCTGGGTGGTGCTGTGATGTGTATGTGGTGCAGTCTATAGCACCCACTACCTCAGGGTATTCTGCTATTTGGTGGAAGAGATGTATATTGCTGGTCAACGCCTCACGGGTGTTGAGGAAATATATGTGCTCACCGGCATGTGCTGACATGGCATCCAGGAATTGGTGGAGTACCTTGGGTGCTGATGCCTGTGAGATCCCCATGATATCCCCAGTTGGCCTTTGAAAGGTACCTGTGGCTATTATTCTTAAGCTTACACATACCTTGGTACCCACTGGGATGGGTTCCCCTCTGTTGGTTCTGTGTGTGAGGCGTGGCTGGTGCAGCTCAACAATTTTCTATAAAATGTCCCTGTCTACCCTATAGTGCTCCACTATCTCCAGCTCATGTAGCCCCTGGTAGGTTACCCTGGGTCTGTACACTGTTCCCCTCCTCCTCACTGTGGGTTGGCCATCCCCATTCACATCCTCACTACCTTCAGTCTCTTCCACATATTGATGTATGAGAGCAACAGCAGCCCCTAACATTTTGTTAGTTTTGTCAGGTAAAATTTCCCCATCTGTGTACACTGGTGGTGTAGAGTTTACGGCAAAAACCAGAGTGAAAGGTGTTTGCATAGTTTATAGTAGTGTGCTGGGCTGGGCTGCTGCCTGTGTAATTGGCTGATTCTGATACATTTCACCTACCAGCTATGCTGGTTCTCCTTGATTGCCTTCCTACTGCTGTTTTTCCTTCTCATTGTCATCTCATTTAAGCCCCGCGGTGTGCCACACATACCCAGTGCTCAGATGTAAACAGAGCTGCTGTTTCCTGTAGTTTTTTTTTTGGTTTGCTTAAAACATGGTGCGTGGCATGCACACCCATTTAGGCAATGTAAACACTGCTAGGACACATCCCCTTCCTTTGCTTTGCTTAGCTAAGGACAAACATGGGCCACAGAGCTTCAATAAGCTTACAGCATGCATGACACTCCCCCTTATGAGGTCATTTACCTCTTATACTTATACCATGGTGTTGCTGCACCTACACAGTTGGGTGCAAGCTAACATTGAGAGGAATTCTGTGGTTCAGTATCAATCCCCTCATTTGCATAAAACAGAATGCTAATTCATAGTTACCACACTCACACTGAGCCTTCCTCCTTAGCAACCACTATTCTCTGGTATTGTTGTCTTATGCATGCCGTTGACTATCATGGCAAAATGCTGATTTGGGTTTAAAAGCTTATTTCCAACTTTTTTAATATTTTCGGGCCAATTCTGTTTGCGCACCACTGCCCTACGCTTAAACGGCCCAAATTGGCCAAAAGAAAAGTTATTTTTTTATAATTTTGCAAGTATTTCTCACACCAATGGCCATATATTTGGTTATTGGCATGCCTACCACATTGAATACATGCTTTCTTTGGAGTTGCCATGCCTCCGTTTTGTAAATGGCAGAAATGTATTCCATTAGTAACCGAATACATTTCTGCAGGTTATACTACTCCTGCACAGATGCCTGCCTGCTTCTTGGATCACTAATTCACCTCATTTGCATAGTTTTCACTAACAAATGGGGTAATTAGCATATAGCAGTGGTGTCTGAGCAGGAATAGTGTAGAAGCGCTCATGCACATCCCGGAAGCTCGTTCCTGGATCGCTCATTGGCCATATTGCATGCATCAGCTCTTGCACTATTGCTGCACACTGTGCGGAGCTTGCTGAATCCTGGGGATAGTCTTTTGGCATTTTTTTCATTTAGAACAACCTTCTGTTCCTATTTTTATGCCTCGCCAAAATATATAAAGATGTCAGACATTCCCCTAGGAAATCAATTGTTTCCTCGAGGGGTTGTATTACAAAACCTATTTTGATGTGTTTTAGAGTCAATTTTGAAAAAAACATTTACTGTTTTTTTAATAGTTATATATTAGAGATAGTGATGACTGAAATAATTGTTTGAATAGCAATGCGAGAATACAGTTGTAATGCCACATCAGATAATATCTCACCTTTAATAGAGTCACCATGAGGTGAAAGGCCTCAATGCCAGTACAGCAGACCAGTCCACAACAAAAATGTTTTAGTGGTTGATAATGAAACATAGAAATTCCCCACTCACTAGGCTTGATAAAGATAGGTGTTTCAGGTGCCAGGATCACAGCTGTCTCAAGGGTCTTTAGGACTCTTGCACTAGACCAATATAACTATGACATGATGGTTATACATATGGGAGTGAATGGAAAACCCTGATACAAATGCAGAAAGACATGTCTGAGCTTTCTATATGTGTTGCAAATACAGGAAAGCCTCTGATACTGAGAAGATTAAGAATCCTCCCTTATCTATGAATAATGCCTGGAAAAAAAAAAGATGACTAGCTGGCTAAGTAATCTGTGTTATTTTAGGGGGATGTGGTATGTGTTAGCATGAAACAAGGTGCTTGACAGTCCTACTCACTTTGCAAGGAGTGGTCTGCATCAATTATTCAAAGGTAACCTCATACTGGCCAAAGCCACTGCTGACCCCATAGTGCCTTTCTAGTCAAACTTCACTTAATGAGCATCCCAGTATAGCAAGCATCTAAATATCAAAACAGGATCTGATTAAAGTGATCCTGCTCAATGGCAGAAATCTAAGCAACAAGCTGCCTGACCTTGAGGCGCTCATGCCTTAGAAAGGCAGACCATATATATGTAATAACTGAAACATGTTTTAAATGCACAAAAGAAACTTCCTGCACACCTAAATCATTCTGACAGACTAAGTGGCAGCTGTGGTAGGATGTCAGTATTTGTTAGAGACCATATCATCTCTAGACTGTTTCCTGCAGATCCACAAATGGAACATATTGAACTGCGAATCAAACTAAAAATCAGCTATCAGTTTACTGCATGTTACAGGACACCTTACATAACCATGGAAATTTAAATCAGGTTGCTGAACAACATGGATGAACTCCAAATAAATAGGAACTCTATCATTCTGGGAGACTTTAACTGCCCATAAACTGACTGGAATGCCTACACCTCCAACACAGGATATGTCCAGAATGTTTTTTGCTCTAATAAATAAAATTTCATAGACCAAATTGCTACTTGCCCAGCCAGAGGGCAAAGAATTCTAGACCTGGTACTTGTCAATGTACAATGTAACTTTATAGTGCACAACTCCAGTAGTAACTCACTTTCCAGTTAAGTGAGACCTTAAGCTAGTAACATCCTCCCTGTAAAGCCCTTGAAATAATTATATTGGAATTCATAGACTTCAGATAGAAACCTGCTCAAATTCTGTATTAATTTCTCAAAATATACTTGCAACAACATCAGCTAGGCCATCACCTTAGCTGATAGGTTCGCAAAGAACCCAAATCAAGTCAGGTGTGCACTCAATGTAACAAAACTATTAACAAAAAAAAAAAGCATGGACTTCACAGCCACCACACAAAAAAGCAAACATTTATTTAGCAATTTCATCTGCAAATGTCAGGATGTCATCAGAACTAAAAAAAATACCAGGAATGACAATTCCCTCTTCTTTGATTACCATATACAAACTGTTTCCAGGAAGTCCTAGCTGGTAATGCTAATCTCCAAATATATCATCCAGATCTAACAGTGTTATTGTCCTCTTGTATTCAGCACTGATAAGACAAATTATAAAATGCAGCACTCCCTTTGGGGGGATACCTCATCAGGTATAGATACAGTCTGAATGGCCCCAGCGAGTAGTAACAAAGAGTCACAGCCTTAAAATCCCTAAACTACCACTAAAGACTATATGTACTGTTCCTCTTTTCTGTGTCTTATAGCCTCCTCACAGGAGATTTATATCTTGCCTTCCATGCAATCAGGATCCAGTAGTCCAGAATCTTCTGTACATTCAAAAATAAAAACTGTATTACAAATATCAGGACAAGGGACCTTAACCCTCTTCATTAGATCAATAAAACAAGGTGGAGAGACTGATTCATTAGTTAGCATCTCCCTCACCTTAAGCACAGACTCACTCTGCAGATAAAGTAGTGTGATATACTATCTTTCTTCAGAGAGACCGGGATAACTGGGTGGATATTCAGAAATTCAACTTGGGCTTCTTTGGCCTAATGCTCCTTATGAAAGAGAGGTACACTCTGGAATGGGGAATGACAAGGTGTGATGGCCACAAGACTCGGTAGCTTTGAACTTCATATACTCCCTGTGTCACTATGTTGATTAAATTTTTCTGCTGTAGTAATGTAGCAACAGTGAATTAAATCTGACCAGAAATGCTCAAATTACTGAATATTGATGGCTTGTTATTGTTACTCTTTTATATATTGCACACTTATACATTGCATGGATGTTAGATGTCTCCCACCGACCATCTGATGTAAAATGACAAACTGTGGTGATATGTGTCATTTAAAGAGGGGGAAGACTGTATTTACATTTCTGAGGGGTCACATTTCTCCCTAAAAAACAAACTATGTTGTGGTGTTGACTATAAGACTTCATCAATAGATGAGTTTGTCATTTAACAGGAGTGCAGATTCTGTCCTAGTCATTGAACAGCTGATTAATACTTTGTCACAGAGATTTTGGAAGGGATGTGAGAAATTTGTCACAATCGCCTATATTTATTTGGCTGTGGTTTAGTGTTTATATTCATATTGGTCCTACCTCCCTTGTCCGCATCTTCTTCATTCCCTATACATGAAAATATAAGTATGCGTGTGTGTGTGTGTGTGTGTGTGTGTGTGTGTGTGTGTGTGTGTGTGTGTGTGTGTGTGGTTGTAGTATAAATGAGCAAACTTACTTAATCCTAAATACAACATATCAACAAAAATACGTTTGAACATTTATATTACTGAAAACACTAAACACCAAAGTTACATAAGAGTGCAAAAGGAAACAATTTTGTTTTACTGTCCTTACCCTAAAACTCTTCCATAACACTAAACCCATTATTTGTCTAACTACTGTTGGTGATAGAAAGGTTTTTTTTAATGTAAGGTGTAGGGTATGGATTAGAGGCAAGGTTCGAGTTAGCATGCATTTGTAAGTGGGGCAGGCAGGCTGCACCACCTTACTAATGCATGCTAACCCTAAAATTAGCACTAACTCTGACCATGACCCTCCCCTAACCCTTCACCTTTCCTTAAGAAAAAAATTCTTAAAGATACACACACAGAGACTCACACACATAGCAGCACACATCCACAATATCAGATCTAGCCTCATAGATAATGCTCACTGTAATCCTTATCCACATATACCCCACACAAACACACACACACACACACATGCGCACGCGCACACACACACACACACACACACACACACACACACACACACACACACACACACACACACACACACACACATACACACCCACACACAACACACACACACCAAAGTTATGCTCTTAGCTAACTCTTACCCTAAGCTTAATCTGCATGCACTCAGACATACACTTAAACTATATACTTACCCATCTTATACCCCAAACATTTGCACAGCAACTTCCACCAATACCCAAACCACACTTTCTTTTTTCAGTGATGCACACATCTGAATTTCCGAACACTCAACAATTATAACTTTCGGCAATTTGAGTCACACCTTCATTTTTCAAACAAATGTACTACGGATAAATTGGAGGAACCATATATAAATATATATGCGTTGTGTATGTGTGCCTGTATGCGGCGACTTAAAAATATCTAAACTCAAAAATATCTAAAGACAAAATATCATTTTGAGAGCTGAGTAGATTTTGTCACTATTTTGTGTGTTGATATTTTATGTTGATATATTAAGTAGATCCATACATATCTATATATGTGTATATATATATATATATATATATATATATATATATATATATATGTGTGTGTGTGTGTGTGTGTGTGTGTGTGTGTGTGTGTATATTGTATATATATATATATATATATGTAGATATATATATCTCATGTATATATGTAGATATATATATCTTATGTATATATGTGTATATGTGTATATATATATATATTACATACATTCATATCTATATCTATCTATCTATACATATATATATATATATATATATATATATATATATATATATATATATATATATATAGATATATAGATATATATATATATATATATATATATATATATACATATATATAGATATATATGTCTCCTTTCTGGAGACACTGGAAAACATGAAGGTCCTACCGAACACCCTGATATAGGGCAATTTCAATGACCCTACCATTCACTGGGAAAACTACTCAAGCACAAATTCCCAGGCCCAGCGCTTCCTGGAATTCATCAACTCAAATGCCCTGGATCAGCTGGTAATCTCCCCTACCAGAGGTGAAAACATATTGGACCTGGTCATCACCAACATGGTCAACGGGTGTTCCAAACCGGAGGTCAACCTGTCACTGGTTAGATCAAACCATAAACTAATCACTCTGGAAGTCCACACCCCACCACCACCCCATCTAAGGAAACTACAGTAAAAATACTTTTCTAAAGCAAACTTCACATTACTTAAGACAGAGGTGGTAAGTTTCACATCCCCCACGCTAAAGAATAACACTGCTCAAGATGCAGAAACCTTTACAAATGCACTCTATGAGCACCTACATGGATGCATGGATCGTGCCATCCCTAGCAAAACCAAGACTCACTCCTCTAAGAGAAGGAAACCAGTTTGGTGGACCCCTGCAATAAACAGGCTATACAATAGAAGGAGGAAACTAGTTCAGAAAAAAATCAAATCCCAAGAAGGAAAGACATCCCTGATCAGTATCAGTAAGAAACTGAGGTCCGTCATGAAATCATCCAAGGCTAACCTCGAAAGAAAAATAGCCAAGGATTCAAAAGATAACTACAAAGCCTTCTTTAGCTATGTTAAGAATCTAAGTGGCAACTCACAGATATGCACTGAACTATTGCAAAATAGCACAAAATATACTGAACCTACTGATATTGTCAACATCCTGGCAGATAGATTCAGTACAAACTTCACCCCCCTTTCACCTCCAAAAGGGCCCACAACAATACCGGAAAAGTGTAGTGTCCCAAAATCACAGACGCACAGGTGAAAACAGCCCTTTCAAAATCCAGAAATACAGTGTCAATGGGACCAGATGGTGTCCCAGACTTGGTCTTGCACGAACTACTGAACGAGCTAACCCCCCACCTAAACATGCTGTTCACCCTTAGCCTGTCCACAGGCTCCGTGCCCATAGAATGGTGCACAGCAATGGTTATTCCTCTCCACAAAGGAGGGGCCACAACTGACCCTGTTAACTATCGCCCCATAAGACTGACTTGCCTGGTCTGCAAGGCTATGGAGAGCATCATCATGGAACTGATTATGAAAGACATTGGGAACCTCCAATCACTTGACCCAACCCAGTTTGGCTTTGTTAAGGGCAGATCTTGCCTACTAAACCTGGTTGACTTCTTCGGGACAGTCACCAAGGCCATAGATGAGGGAAGGGTGGTTCACACAGCCTACCTTGACCTTGCCAAGGCTTTCAACACCATTCCCCACTCGGGTATTACAGAAAAACTCACCAGCCTGAACATAAACCCCTATGTCAGGAGATGGGTTGCCAACTGGCTTACAGACAGAACTCACACAGTAAGAATAGGGGGCTCCACGTCTGAATCTAAACCTGTCACAAGTGGTGTCCTACAAGGCACGGTCCTGGGACCCCTACTTTTCGACATATACTTCTCAGAAGTACAGGCAAACACAGGAGGACTATGGCTAACCAAGTTCACCGATGACTGCAAACTGGGAGCCATAACTGATTCTCTGGCTGACATGGACATCCTCCAAAAGGGTCTTACTGAGATGGATACCTGGTGTCAAAGACATGGCCTCAAGCTAAATGACAAAAAATACATAGTCATCCCGTTTGGGAAAAACAAAACACCCACAAATTACCACATAGGTGGCAGCCCCCTTAATACAAAAGAGGTAATAAAAAATCTGGGGACCCAGGTAGATAGTAATCTCTCCTTTGACAATCATATTGCCAAAGTAGTTAGGAAATCTTTCTGTGTGACCCATCTAATTACCAAAGGGTTCGCATCTAGAAATAAAGAGGTTACAGTGCCATTCTACTCGTCATTCATTAGACCCATCATAGCGTACAATGCCCCATTTGGGATGTACCTCACAAGACACTTCCAACAGCTGGAAAGACCACAAAAGTACCTCACCAAGATGATTACTGGTCTCAAACATATGTGCTATGAAGCCCGACTGAAAAAACTCTGGCTGTACTCAGTGGCATATCACTTACTCAGAGGTGATCTCTGCCTGTCTTACAAAGCCATGTCCAACTCAGAATTGATGGACATGCTCCACCTAAAGAAATCCAAGTCACTGCGAGCCACACGCTCTAGTGAGCTAAACCTCTCCACAACAATAAATAGAACATGCTGGAGGGATAGATTCCTGTCACAGAGACTCCCCATGCTTTGGAACAAAATTTCCAATGACATCAGGCAGAGCCCCTCACTAACACTCTTCAAGAAAAACCTTGAAGAGTGGATGGGTAACAGAAAATACACCCCTGGGATCACTTCATTGGCTCTGCTTGACAGAGGATCAGTTAATTAATCAATGGGGCGGCAAAAGCTGATACACTCTGGCTAGGCCTATAAATGCCCTCGGGCAGATAGCCTAGTACCTACCTATTATATATATATATATATATATATATATATATATATATATATATATATATATATATATGTATATAGGTTTACTATCAAAATCACAAGTACAGGTTAGACGAAAATAAAAATATCAAACTAGGGTTGGGTAATTTCCTTTTTCGCAGACCTGCACTATTGCAAGTGTGTAGTTTAGCGACTGTTACTGTGCATGCACATATATGTAATCGGAGGTAGTAGTGCAATCCCAGAATTGGAATATATTAGGTGGAAGGGGTGTTGGTGGAGCAACCTCTCATATGAGGGGTGCAGGGGGCTTTGCCCCCCTGCAAAAACAGTCATTCCTGTGTTGTGAGGTACATATATACTGCTTAGCAGTTCAGCTTTCACTTGTGTTCAGCAAGGTGCAGGGGAAGGCATATGTCGAATAAAGCCAATTCTTTGAATTTGCCATTATATTCAACATAGTGCCTGTGTTCCTCTGCTAATTTTCAGAGATGTGATTTGTGAGAATGACCAGATTTTATTCTGGTGTTCGCGATTTTGATAGTAAACTATATCGATATATATATATATATATATATATATATATATATATATGCATACATATATATATATATATATATATATATATATATCTATCTATATATATATATATATATATATATATATATATATATATATATATATATATTTATCTATCTATATATATATATATATATATATATATATATATATATATATATATCTATATACACACATCTGACATGTAATGGTCCTACATAAGAGAGTGCATCAAGCTACTGCACAGCTCTGTATTACATTTGCTGTAATTCTTCAGTAACATTGTAAGTATGATCATAGGCTATCACTTTGTTTCTCATGAAAGTGTTACCAATTTAGCAATAATTTAAGAGAATGGCAGCTTCTGTTAGTGCCTATTGTAGAGTGCCTGCATGTGCATGTTAAAGATAATAAAGTGCAAGATTATACTTTTATCTCCTTTATAGGATGGAGTGCCTCCTCAGTCCCTATGAAGATGCCTTCAAGAAATCTAATGACTGGTTTGACTTGGATGTGAAGTTGCCCTCAGTCATAGGTATCAGCAAGAAGGGAAAACAGTCTGCAGGAAGTTTGAGAGCCTAGTGGTCAGCCACAGCTGGTTTCACTCAAGTTTTGACATGAGTTTTAAATATTTTGAGTCCAGTGTCAAGACAGATTCTCTTGCCAAACTTCCCATTTTGTGTCCATACTGCAAGTTCCGATGATAAATCTGTTCACTTGACAACTCCTATGTGTCTGCCCATGCTGATGCTGTGGCTAAGGAGTATGATGGTCATAAGTTTGGTAGAGCCTCATCAGATGAGGAGGAAAAGGAGAAGGTTTCCCAATAGTTGAATGTTACCCACCTGCACTGTCTGACGTGCTCAGATGCAGTGCGCGAATGAGGTGGGCACTTTAGTGAAATGAGCTGTTGGCAGTTATATGGCCCAGATGGAAACCATTCAGAAGTGAATTGCAAATTGACACAGACATCCAACCCATACCATCAGCCACTCTGATTGCACTAATCATTCTTGTAGTCTTGGATTTTAGTAATGACCTTTTGGGCATGGGTGACAGACGGTGTGCTCCTACCTATATCCCATATTCCCTTCCTTATTTGTCCTGACCATACTTTCCCATATTGCCTACTTCTCCTCTTTACCATTTGTCTTCCCCCATTCTTTTTCCATCCATTCCATGTCTCCCCATCCTTGTGGATGTGTACTTCTACACATGTTTTCCTGTCATGAGTGTGTGTGTGTGTGTGTGTGTGTGTGTGTGTGTGTGTGTGTGTGTGTGTGTGTGTGTGTGTGTGTGTGTGTGTGTGTGTGCGTGTGCGTGTGTGTGCGCACGCGCGTGTGTGTGCATGTGTGCATGTATGTGTGTGTGTGTGTGTGTGTGTGTGCTTGTGCGTGCATGTGTGTGTGCTTGTGTGCGTTGTGTGTGTGCGTGCGCACGTGCATGTGTGCGTGTGTGTGTGTGTGTGTGTGTGTGTGTGTGTGTGTGTGTGTGTGTGTGTGTGTGTGTGTGCGTGTGTGTATGTGCGCATGTCCATGCATGTGTCTCACTTCTCTTTTACATGATCCTTACACATTTCCTTACCTTCTTTTTCCTTTCATTCTTTTTTCCATTCTCTTGTTTTCTTTGTGTAAAAACCAAGAAAAGTTATGATGTTCTCCAGTCCTCCACAATCCTATATACTTTCCTTTTTTGTGACCTTGTTTTTACTCTTTTCTTTGCCCTACTTTCCTGTGCAGCCTTTTCCTTTCATTCATGCTGTCTGCATGTTATGTCATTCTACCAAAGGATGTATTGGTCTGTGAGTTAATGTTTGCTCTTCTTATGGGATTGTGGAATATAAGTTTCTCTGGTAGGATAGCTTCACTCTGTGGATGTGTAAACATTTTCCTACATAAAACTGGAATAATTACTTAATTCTTAATTGTACACTGCCATGAGCTGGGCTGGTCTTATCAATTGCAGGTCCAAATTTAGGGGCCCCCAAGCCACAACCCTCTTATTGCCCTCTCCAACACCTCCATCAACAGTGATTTTAGAGGAAACCACAAATTTTATGAGGTATGGATCAAAAATATAAGACATGTTCTGTAAAATGTTGAACAGTTGAGAGGTATGATACCAGAATTAATTTATGAATGCTAACACTGCTTTTGTGGCATACCTCTTGACTTCTTTGCTCAAGAATTCTGGAAAAAAAGCAAAAGTGATTGGGGAATAAATGTCTAAAAACAATGAGAATTTTCACTGTTACTCTATTTTTAAACATTAACATAATAACATTTTTTGTATCAGCATACATTTCTGAACATTACAGTGTGACAGTTTAACTCAGCCATTATTGGCAGACTGTAATCCATAATAATTAACTAGAAAAGCAAAAATTCTAAGTTTGAGGCAAAAATCTGTTATGGACATGATGTAAAAAAGAGACAGTTTGCTGCAGTTTAAATGTTACAAGTTGCTTGTTTCATTTGTATCAAGCAGCTTGCTATAGTCTGAGAATAATAGAGCATTTTGATCTTTCTTTCTGTTTTTTCCTTTTGTCTTGGTGAAACAGGAGCCACATGTGGCAGGTGTCAGTGGTACTGGCATGCAGTACTGGCATTTGATGAAGAAATGCCAGTATCACATTTGCTGTCATAGCTGAAGCCCTGAAGCAATTAGTGCATAGTAGTTTGCCTGCAGAAAGATGCATGTTATATTTCTTGAAAACCAGTCCACAAAAGTCACATAGAGAAAGAATGACTCCAGAACGAATAAATAAACACTTTACTTGCATCAACAGGAGCAATGAAGTAAGCATTTACATCTTATAAAATTCCTAAATGGATACAAGACTTCACAGGACTTCACCATTTACGCTCATTATAACAAATTAATAATAACCTTATCTGTCACTCAGCAAATCATGTGACACCACGTATCTTATTTTCTTTTTAAAAGATATTTGTAAATAATACTTGCATTTGCCTCACAGTAAGACGTTGTCCTGTTCGATTCTCAGCTAGAGCATCTTCTGTGTGGAGACATGCATGAATGGGCATACCTTCGTTGAAGGTTGTGCGTCAGGGCTGGCAACTCGGCACGTAAAAATATACTGCCAATCATTAGCGGACCGGAGTTCCACTGTGGCGACCCCTAACTGAGAAAAGCCAAAAGACACAACATTTATCCTCACATGCATCAAGCAAAAATTTCCATTTATATTCTGAGTAATTTATACCATCGTGTTTACAGCACCCTTTCTCTTTAAATGGCTCATGGAATAAAACAGAAAAATAAAAATCTTTTAAAATGCATACATTTATCAGAATGTCTAAAAACTTAATTGAGACTCTGGCCACTGTTAATTGTCTGCAAATGTTCAGCAATTCTGCTCTTTAATTTTCTGATGCTTTTCCCAACATGAAATAGGGTTACCACCTGTCCCACTTTGCGAGGGACAGTCCCTCTTTGGGTAGTTGTGTCCTGTGAAAAAAACTAAAATATTACAAATGTCCTGAGATTTTAGGAGAAAAAAAATTTCCTGAGTTTTTTAATAGTTGCATAAAACAGTTATTTTTCATCTGAAACACCTAAATGTTAAAAGAAATAGCATAAGCAACTAAAATGCTACAAAAATAAGCATTTATTTTGCAAAAAAGTGAAGTTCTGTCTCTTGCACTGGCCGTGGGTATGTTTTGTCCTACAAAATCTCATTCTTCTACGAACAATGTCCCACTTTGGGTATTTGAAAAGGTGGCAACCCTAACATGAAAGCTTTCAGATGATATGCAGGTTGTATGCTACACTTCATAATCTGAGTCACAAGTAAACCTTCCTGTTAGCTTGTATTTTTTCATAGTGTTGGGACAATAAATACTTGGACCATCAAATTTAATTCTATATGCCTTACAACCTAAACACTTGTATGTGCCCTCTGGTTTGTTAGTTTTTCCTACCTTAGCACTTACTGTGGCTTTTTCTAAAATTCCCAAACTGGGGTTGTTCACCAACACATGACAATAAATCTTGATTACTAGCAGAATGTTCCAATTGTTGTAAAGAATATGTTTAATGGCTCTACTGTCAGTATTGTGTGTTAAACCCATCCTCACCCCCCAGTCCTTACTCTTTTGTTGCTCTTGCCAAAACTCACGAGTGATTAATGCCCCCTCAGGGTACCCTCTATTTCTAAACCTTTGCTTTAATGTTTCAACTGTATCATTACATACCTCTTCCTCTCTTGTCTGTTAATTAAGCCCATATTCCTTACTTTTAAACAAGTTGCTCCTAATGTATGTTGTATGCATTCTGCTGTAATGCAATAAGGAATTGCTCCCTGTTATTTTAAAACTTACCTGGTTAGCGACCCACTTTCATTTTAGCATTTGTAAGCCAACATATCTAAATAATTGATGTTTTTATGTTCCACAATATATCTGAAATCCAAGAACTCTGTGGACACCTTGAGTTCCTTCATAAAGAAAATTCAAATTGCATCTGGGTACCCCCCTCCCATATTAAAAATATGTCATCAATTAGACAGGCATACACATTACTCTACTGTAATGTATCATTCATAATGTTAGACTGTGTATGTTTTGTTGATTACATTCCAAAATTATGAAGAGCAATTTGTAGTTACTTATCTTTCTGACTGCCTGTCTTATTGATGAAAAACACTTCTCAATAAGGATTCTATTTACTTTTAATGGTGAATCCAGTTTATTCAAATATAAGGAACAAGCATCAAAATGCTACGTATTACATGTATTCATTCATTTATTCTCAGATTAAAAGCTTAATTAAAGGGTCTATATTACATTGACGAACGCTTAAATGTTCAAATCTCTAAAGGTTGACCTTTGAAGGTTGAGCCTTTAAGTGTTCGAAAATGTAATAAAACAAAGAAAAAAAAAAGGTAAGCTGAAAAGGTTTTAGCAGGGGGGCAAGCCCCCCTGCACCCCCACACCCCCCTGCTTATGTATACCAACTCCAAGCTCACACTTCAGTGCATGGCAGAGCAGAAATGGGAAATTTCCTATTCCCTACACTGTAGCACGATCTTGGAGTTGGTATATTTAAGTAGCCGGGGTGTGGGGGGTGCAGGGGGGCTTGCCCCCTGCTTACACCCTTTAGTTTTTTTGTTTTACTTTTATTTATTTTTTTTAATTTTTAAAGATATTCGAACACTTAACTGTTCAATCTCTAAAGGTCGACCTTTAGAGATTCGAACATTTAAGCATTCGTTTATCTAATATAGACTCTTAATTAAATACAGATGAGCCAGAGTCTATTCTGGCACTCAGTGGCACAAGCATATATCTCACTCTAATGGGACACACACACGCTTACACACACATATACACATGCACAGATACACACATATAGAAACACACACAGACACATGCACATATACAAACAAACACACACACACACACACACACACACACACACACACACACACACACACACACACACACACACACACACACACACACACAGGTAGGAATTTAACCATTAAGACTGCCTACCCCTTAGACAGCCTCTCATGATCCAACAAATAGCACCCAGCCAGTTATCCTCTAGGAAATCTTCTTACTATATTTTTGTCCCTCAATTCCAGATGGGTTACATACTATTGGACAATATTTAATAAAATAATTCCTCACATGCACGCACTCTGCATTAAATTAAAACTCAGTTCAGAGTTCTAATGGTTTACTACTTGGAAATTAGCTGATGAGCAGTACTGCATTGCACTACCTCATGTGTCAGAAACCTAATCACCAAAATTGAAAGATGTTTTATTATATTTACTTGCTGTAAGAAGCAGTGAATAGACCTATCCAGCTTGCACTTTAAGACCATTTATCATTCTACTTCACATTCATGAAGTCCCACCACTTACCCTTTCTTCGCCTGTCCCATGTCCTTCTGGATGCCTCTGTGGAATCCTACTTCATCAACCTGTTCCTTCCCGTTTCTTCCTTTTGTTCAAAATGACCGAGTTACTTCATCTTAACATGAACTTGAATGTAAATATCATCTTATGCCTTCTATCTCTTCTGATCTTCAATAAGATGAATTCTAGTTTCTCCTCTCTCTCCTTTTATGCAGTTTTATAATCCACCACAACCTCCTCCTCCTTTGGTATAACTGAATAACCTATAACTAGGCATGCATTTGTGTCACATCATTTTGTCACTAGTAAATGTTTCTACGATACCATGTTCATTCTCCCCTGCTCCATCACTGTGTGGAGTTGCTCCATCTTCTTACCCAGATTCCTTTCACTGAAGAGTAATTCTACATAGCCATGCTGCAAATCAATCTAATTTATTCTTCTGATATATATATATATATATATATATATATATATATATATATATATATATATATATATAAAATTCATCTCTTTAATGCCCACTCCTTCCCACTTCCTCCCTTTTGAGAGTGATCATTGAGAATTACCATTCCTGTCCAGCACTAAGCACCTATGACTCTTCTGGGCTGAGGTGGAGCCTATCCTTTCCACACAGCTTGATTCTTTCTCAGATCTCTGCCATGTTCTTGTTAGTTCCCCAACCCCCCCCCCCCCAGGATCAATTCTAGGTCCCCTCCTCTTTAGTATATTTGTCAACAACTTTCATCAAACCCTCACTCATAGCTCTGTCATCCAATACGCTAATGATTCAACTATCATTTCCTCCTCAAATTACAGCAACTTACCCAAGAAGCATTCACATCTACCAAGCAATGGATGTCCCAGAACCACCTCGCCCTTAACTCCAACAAAACAAAACTTTTATTATTTGCTCCCACAAAAACCACCCCCATTGATAAATCTCTTTATACAATTACTTCATGTACCAATACCATCCTAGAAGTTGTCCCTAGTACCAAACTGCTAGGTGTCATCATTGATGACAAACTAACCTTTGACCTTCACATCCAAAGCAATATCAAAAAAACCCATCAAAAGCAAGGTACCCTATATCGACATAACTATTTCCTCAGTCTCTCTGCCAAAAAGGCCCTAGCTTCATCCTTCCTACTTCCTTCCCTGCTTTATGGTGCTCCCATCCTTACTAGCCTACAATCTACCCTAAAAAGTAAGCTTGATTCCTGTTAAAATTAAATTGCCAAATTTTCTACAAACTCTACTCTACCCACCATTGCTCCTCATTGCATAAACTAAACTGGCTTGAATTCCACCATCATCTTACTTACCTTCAGCTAACCACAGCCCAAAAAATAATCTACCAACCTGAACATTGCCCTTCACTTTAATCCTTACTAACCAAGTACCAGCCCAATCACCACCTCAGGTCAGAAAACAAAATGTTGCTATCTAAAGAGAAACCCAAACTGTCAGCTGGCCAAATGCTGTACTCCCATGCAGTCTCAAAGTTATGGAATAATCTTCCTCCTCCTTTCAGATCAACCTGTAAGACTGCTTCTTTTAAAAAAAATCCCTAAAATTACATTTAGTGTCTAACTGGCGATGCTCCTGTACCCCACTAAAAAAATCACAACACCTAACTTCCCACCATGGAACCTCCCCTATTTCTATTCTCTAATCTCTCTCACTCTTTTCTCAGTACCTTCTCATACCTCCCCTCTCCAGCTTTCAATCAAGATACAACTGCTCACCGTCTTCTCCCTTTAATCTCCACCACTCTACCTTGAATCCTACTCACTCACATGTAGATATTATTGTCTTTCTATAGTCATACATACTGCTAAGAAACTTTCTTCTTCTATTCTGACTTTTATGCTTCTGTTTCCATTTATACTGTCACCTAAAAAAAAAAATATGTATTTTCTATATATTATTGGAATGTCATCTCAGCAAATTGTCTTATCCTTTCTACTGTTTGTACATTTTTATATATCAACAACTTATCTAACTAATTGTATATAGTATTATATTTGTTTTATTCATGTAGCTACAATGTTTTATTTTATTAATTGTATGTAATAATGTGAAGCTTTTCTCCTCGGGCCTCCACTGAAAATGGGCTCCTCCAGGCCCAGTGGACTTTCCCGGTCAACAAATGCAATAAATAAATAAATAGTTTAAATACTTCTTTACCTTATCCACTAACACAACTAGTCATCATATCATCTAACCAGACATTTACTCATTCCACTAACACACCTAGTCATTATACAATCTAACCAGGTATTTCTTCATTTCACTAACACAGCTAGTCATACAATATAACCAGATATTTCCTTATTTCACTAATACACCTAGTCATTATGCTTCCTCATTCTGCTAATGCAGCTAGGCTATACACCATGTCACCAGATATTTTTCATTATTCCACTAACACAGTTAGTCATTATACCATGGTTATACCCTGTAACCAGACAAAAGCAGGCAACATAGTAGCCTTGCTAACACGCTGTGCTCCGAAGTTGAAATGCTGATTGCAGCTTATAAAATGTATCAGACCTGTAATATAAGGTAAAGTTAATAGCTTAAATTAAAAACAAAAATGGCTTCAAGGATAAGGCTGAGTACAATAAAAAAGAATTAGTATATACAAAGAGAACTCAGCTTCCACAACCAGATAACTCTTTAATAAAATAAAATAAAATAAAAGTAAGCGCTTTCGCGACCTCAAACTGTCACTTCATCAGACAAAGAACATTGAATAAAGACCATATTTTATACAAGCCACTAATTGAAACAATCATCTGATGTCATCAATTTAAAAATTGTTGAACATTTTTAAAGAAACAGTGAGTAGAGAACAATAAAAATCAGTTTCTCTCTTAACTCTAAATATAAAACATTTATATTATGACTCACATTTAAAATATATATAAAAATTATATAAAACATGTTGATAAAGCATTTAAAAACAACAAACTAATGTTTAAGGTGTCTCAGCTTAAGAAAAGGTTTAACAGAAAAAATGCCATTTAGACATGGTGGTTTTTCAGCATTTAACAAGAGAATCCACTTTTGTTCTGCTGCTTCTATCATGCTATCAATGTCTCCTCCTCGTGGATTGGCTTCCATAACCTGTATAACAAAGAACTTAAAAGTGTGTGTAGTATCTGTTGAAATGACATGGCTGGTTAATGCATTATTGGCCTTCTGGTTTCTAATATCCCTAATATGTTCCAGAATCCGTTCTTTTAGTAGCCTATTGGTTTTGCCTATATAGTACGCATGACATTTGGTATAGAATGCAAAATACACTAAACTAGTAGTACGACAGTCAGCTTAGTAATTAATCTTGATTGTGAATTTATTAATAGGATGTGTATAAACTGCATTTGAACAAATGTATGGACAAGTAGAACAATGTTTGCAGGTAAAAGTGCCTGTTCTCTTTGATTCACAATGTCTAATGACGGAATACTTATGACAAAGAGGATGCCTCAAAGATTTATTGTTCCTACAAGAAAAAATGGTGTATCTTGAAAAATATCTTTAAGTTCTGGAATCTCTTTCAAAATATTCCAATTCTTTTTTACTATCTCACAGTAATTATTGATACCACTGGAGTACTGAACAATAGTACGACAATTACTTAAAAGTGTTTTTCTTCTAATGAAATAGAATTTTTTGATGTAAATTTGAAAAAAAATCAGAACTTGATGAAATATGTAGCAGCATATACAGGAAACCAACCAGGAAGAATGCATTACTTCACAAAAATAGTATACACCCTAGACATATTCCTCGGAATATGTTGAAAGGACAAGTATATAGAATTCTCAGGCTACACAATAATGATACTGAAGCACACAAAGCACTTCTCACATGTAAACAGGAATTTTTAGATAGAGGATATTCTGTACAAGAAATAGATAAGGTGATAGAACAAGCATGGATACACAGAAGAGACAAATGCAGACCTTACTTTCGAGACATTAGCGATGAAGAACTAGAGAATAGAATACCAAATTCTGCTACTGACAGGTTTCGAATTATCGTTCAGTACTCCAGTGATATCTTAGGTCATGAAAACACTTACTTTTATTTTATTTTATTTTATTAAAGAGTTATTTGGTTGTGGAAGCTGAGTTCTCTTTGTATATACTAATGTTAATATCTTGCAACCACTTACAAGTGTGTTTGGAAAAGCATGGCCTAATAATCAAGCCTGCCTGGAAGGGAATGTTTTTTGACATTTTGTTTTCTTTTTTGAACTTGTTATAAGCATTGTCGAGTGATCTGTAATTGCTGAAGAAGCATTTACTTTGTCTATCGCTAAATTGTGAAGATAAGTGTATACTAGAAAATACTTCACCTCCAGTGTAACAAATATTGAATTAGGAATAGTCTTTATTTCTTCTTTACCTGTTATAGGCTAGCTAAACATAGCATATGTTTTGCTTTGACCCACATTTACAATAGGAAGCTATCTGTGCTCTAGCTAAATGAATGTTGTGATTAACAGTGTTTTCACAGTGCATCAAGTAACTCATTTTAGAAGCTAAAGTGTTCTCTTTACTGTCCTAATTCTGCAACTATATTCTCCTTTCTCTTATCTCTTCCTAGGGTTTACCTACTTTTTTCACTCAACCCAGCCCACTCCTTGAAAGGCTTGCAACATTAGGGGTTGCTTCGCCTGACATAAAGAATACTCCTGCAGTCAAACTCTGGTTCTTTTGGTTAGAAACGCAAAAGGACACAAGGTTACTTGTTTTTTTCTCACTGTTATCCTGTTGTTTGTAGGGACTCTGTAGGGTAGAGCACCATTCGGCAGTTCACAGCACTAGCTACATCCCCCTAGCATGACCAAATACTCCTGTAGTTTAACTACATTTATAATTCTAAGATACATAAAAGACAGTAAGGAAATTTACAAAAGCAGGAGCCAAAAGCAAAAATCTATGAAAGTTATTTATTTAGTGCTTTCATCTCTGCGATTGTTCAGAATGAATAAACATACACCCCAACAGCCTTAAATACATCATTCAATTCAGCAATTAAACAATTAGACATAATACAATCCTTAAAGATCCCCACACCATTTTTTTCATATGGGATTCCAATCCCAAGGCATGGAAAACAGAACATGAAAATCAATGTTTTAAAACCACATAAAAAATGTATATATGTGTATATGTATATGTCCTTTTGATTAAAAAAAATATATGAATATGTATATATGGAATAATGACTGTATAAATGCATAAATAAAGTAATAAATACATATAATAAATATATATACTTATCTGCGTAAAATGTAATAGTTCCAAAAGGCAAGGTAGCATAACAACCTATTTACCTAGTCTAAATATGAATGTATATTATATAAGAATTCAAATAAAAAATTGTGCTTTTAATCTCAGGATAGAACTAATGGACATAGCCCTGTTAAGCCCAGGTGATTCTGAAGCATTGGACCTAATTTGCCACCTCAACTCAGATAGTTGTAGGAAATCATTAAGTGGCCCTCCCCTTTCTCCATTTTTTATCTGTTCTGGAATAATACATTTAAAACTATGCCCTTCATAGGAATTGATATGTGCTGCCAATGCATTTTTATTTCATTTTCTTTTGATATCATAATAGTGTTGGTATATCCTACTTCTCAATGCATTTTTTGTTTTTCCTATATAAAACATCGGGAATTGTGAACATAGAGCCAGATATACCACAGCTTTTGTGTTGCAAGACATCCTGGGTATAATATGTCTCCCATAATTGGGGACATGTATCTCCTTATCTTCAATTATATATTGGCATTGCAAACAGTAGCCACATTTTATCATCCCAATCCCAGTCGTGTAGTCTATTTTATACTACAGTCTCTTTTGTAAATAATTTTAGGGGCTGGTCCTACCAGTTGGACCTGTTCTGCATCAACACTAAAGATGTTCCAATTATGTTTAATACTATTGCTAATATTAAAAAAGTGTTGATTAAATCTGAATATGGCTGATTTTCTAAAATAATTCTTATCCTCCTGGTGTTCTTTTTTTGTTGTTTGTCTATCTGTAGCCCCCCCCCCAGTGACAAGAAGGGGGACGAAATGTCGATCCACTCTCTTTTTAATTACTTCTTGAAAAATTCTGTTTACATAATGGTCTGGATAACCCCTTTTTTGTAACATACTTTTCAATATTTCAATCTGTGTTATAAATTCATCGTACTCAGAAACCATCCTAGCCAGCCATACCCCCTGTTCCTTAACTAGGGATTTCTTTTGATGGAGGAGATGACAGCTGTCATAGTGTAACAGGCAATTGGAATAAGTGGGCTTACAGAAAATAGTGGAGGTGAATTGATTCTTGGTAACATCTTTTTTGATGGTAATGTCTAAATAATTGACTTCTTCCTCACTAATAGAATAGGTAAACTCTAAGAAGTCAGTACTCATTTGCAAATAACCCAAAAAGCTGTCAGATTCAGTCCTGCCCTTATTCCACAGAATAATGTTGTCAGGGTAACGATCATAGAAATACCAATAGTTGGCATAATGACTACTGAATATAATATCTCTTTCCCAGAAAGCCAAAACTATATTGGCAAAAATGGGGGCACAAGCTGCCCCCATTGCCACCCCTTTCACCTGTTTGAATAATTGTTGCTCAAAGGTGATAATGTTGGTATCTAACACAAGTTCCATTAACGTTCTGATAAACACAAAACGGAGGATGCAAGGCAAACCAGTAATCCAAACAAAGCACCCTGAACCACTGCTAGGTAGGCAAACAGATTTAATAAGCCGAACAGTTCACTCAAATACAAAATAACGCTGAAGCAAATCACCATACGTTTTCGTCCACAACTTCATCAGAATACCAATACATTCCATTAAAACCATTTATATACTCAACAAACTTTCAAATTAACCAATAGAAACACTCAACATATACATTTAATGAATACATACTTTAAAAAAACATTAAAATTCAATTTAAGTGGCTCCATAGTAAATAGGAAACCTGTTGAATAGAAAAAATATATTAAACACATATACCCAGTTGACACTATTAAATAAATATTTAAAAACTTTAAAAACATAAAAAATTCCATTAAAAATACTAAAGAATAAACACATATAATATATATAATATAATATATATAATACATAGGTATACTGCCCTCTGCTGACGTGAATATTATTGCACTTCAAATTCACAATTTTGCTGACCTCATTTTTAATACAGGGGCGAGTGAGATCATGTCATTTAGACCAGGGAACTTACTGGCCTCCAACACTACCTGCCAGTATAATTCCCTGTATTCCACTAAAGTCTCCCACATTCCGCCCCTGGGGTCCTTTGGCACAACCTCTAATATAAAAAATTCAAATTCAGCTTCAATACAACTTTTAGTATGTTTGTACAAAGAATTTGTTTCACTTTTTATACGAATATCATAAGTGTGCTCATAGATTCTCTGTTTTATCTTTCTTTCACTTTTGCCTATGTAAAGAGCATTACATTTTTTACATAATCCTATATAGATAATCCCTTTTGTATTACAGTTCGCAAAAGTTTTTAAAGTTAAAGTTTTGTTGTTCCTGGCAGGTAAATTAATAGTATCTCCAGTGATCAAATATGAGCAATAACTACAAGCACCACATTTAAATACACCAGCTTTTTTGTTGGTGCCTGCAAACAAAGAGTTCCCCTTACCACCCCTTTCAAAAATATCCTTCAGGGTGTTACCTTTCCTATAAATATGTTTTATATCACCCTGAAAGATATGATTCAAGTCAGAAACCTTTGAAAAATTAATCCACTCTTTGTCAAAAATTCTTTTAATTAAGCCAGCTTGCCTGTCATATGTGGTAATAATACCTGATGCAAAGTCATTATTTAAACTGTCCATTCTACTGTTTATAACATATTGAGTTTCACCACCTTCAATTTTACCCAGTATAGGGGCAAATCTATCCTTTCTTCCATCACTGACTTCTTTAGAAACTCTGGCAATTAACTCTTCCGGATAACCTCTGTTCAAGAACATGTTTTTCAAGTTTTTACATTCATTCATAAACCATATATCATCAGAAGTCATCCTACACAGGCGTACAAATTGCCCTTTTATAACACTTCTTTTCTGGTGTGGGGGGTGCGAGCTTGAATAGTGCAGGTAAGAATTTGAGAAAGTTTCTTTTCTATAAATTCTGGACTCAAAACCATACTCAGTCTTAAGTATGTTAACATTGAGGTATTTCAGTTCCTCAATTGTGAATTTATGGGTGAATTTCAAAAACTCAGTGGTACTGTTTAAATATTCCACAAAACTAACAAATTCATCTTCAGTACCCACCCATAAAAAACACAAATCGTCCAGAAATCTACTATATGCCTTCCACAAACTACTATATTCTGAATTTAGAACAAACTTATTCTCCCAAAATGACATAATAATGTTGGCATAAGTGGGAGCACAATGTGCCCCCATCGCCACCCCCTTAGTTTGTCTAAAATACTCGCCCTGAAAGAAAATGAAATTATTCTTTAGGACAATCTCCATTAATAGTAACACAGTTCTAAAATCATTGTGCCCTAGTAGTTTGGAATCAAGCAACATTTCCTCAAACCATTCTAAGCCTACATCGTGAGGTATACTAGTAAATAAATCAATCACATCCAAGATACCAAAACCTTTTGTTTCATTTGCCAGTGGTTCATTTAATTTTCTTAGGAAATGCCAGGAATCTTTTAAAATAACATCATTGTCAAAAACAAGCTTTTTTATTTTCTTGTCAATGTACTTGGCCAAAGGTGCAGTGACTGAGCCCTCAGCTGACACTATCACTCTTAAAGGCGGGTCATTTTCATCTTTGTGCACCTTTGGTATCCCAAATATGGAGGGTATTCTCGGTTTATCCACGTGTAAATATTTAAAAGTACTCATATCAATAACTCCATCCATTAATAAATCATTTAAAATAACATAAATTCGCTTGTAGGCAATGTTAATTTCATTCAAGGATATTCTAGTATATTTTGCCACCCCTTTCACCTGTTTGAATAATTGTTGCTCAAAGGTGATAATGTTGGTATCTAACACAAGTTCCATTAACGTTCTGATTGTTAAAGTTCGATTGTGGTTATGGCTAGTATACTGGCAGAGATATTGATTAAACCAGTCAATACCTATATCATGAGGTATGACTGAAAACAAATCACGAATATCAATAGTAATGAATATCAAACTATCATTATACATAGCTCTGTTAACTTTGGATAGGAAGTCCCTAGAATCCTTCAATATCCAGGGGCAAGCCTTTAATATCTCTTTCAACTGACTATCCAAGGATCTGGCTATAGGGAATGTCTTGGATGCACGAGCATCAACTATCGGTTTAAAAGGCGGGTCTGTTAGGTCTTAGTGTATCTTGGGGATACCGAATATGGTGGGAATTTTGGGGTATTTTACTAACATATATGAGTGTTCATCAATATTTATTTGTAGATTCATAAACAGTTCCTCTAGCATAATATCTACTTTACTATAACAAATATTCTTTTCAATGAGGCTAATTTCACAATAGATGTCCCCGTATAAAAGACTAAACATTTTCTCTATGTATGAATTGTGATTCATGATCACCAGGCCACCACCTTTATCGGGTTAAAGGACCCTAATTTCTGCATTGTTACATATCTGTTTTAGTAAGGCAGCTTCTTCTTTACTTAAATCGTTGGTGTGGCTATCACTATTTGTAGTTTTCTTGAACATTTCCCTAATATCTTTTTTGCACATTTTTTCAAACATCAAAATTGATGGATGCAAAATAGGATTAAATGTGCTAGCTTTTTTGCACGGTTTTTGTTCATAGTAATTGTTAGGGATTCCCTTAAAACAAAATTAAAAATTCAGCTTCCTGGTAAAAAGCTTAAGGTCTATGATAGTTTGAGCTAATGATGCCTTTTTAACAGGTACAAATGTCAACCCTTTTTCAAATAGGTTCGCCACTTGACAACAAAAGTCCACATTACTGTAATTGTATATTTTAAAATTGCCACTGCTATTCTGCAAAATAACCATCCTTTCATTAGGTGAAATGTCTAGTATTTAGTCCCCCTCCCTCTCCATGTCCCCTTCAAATATGCGGGGTATTGATAATTGTAATTGTAGTAAGTCTCTCCCCCTCTCTGATTCCTCAGTCACTCTGACCTCCTCAAAGGGGGGTATTCTAAAGGGTCAGAGGCATTTTCACTATTCATCATATCAATATTGTTGTTACTACTACCACTAGGAATATCATAGCCATTTTCACTTCTAACTTTCTGTTGTCCCAGAGGGGGTAAAGGATATGATGTGTGTTGTTCATATTCTTTTTCATCCCTCCTAAGTTTATGAAATTTCCTCTGTTTTAGTTCAGAAATAATACCATCCACTTTCTCAAACATCCTAAAATATTCAGCTTTTTTACTTTCAAATAGCAAATCAATCTGGATATTCTGGTCTAACACATTCATTTTATTCAATAGTTCCACCATTTTGCGGTCATTGTCCCTAATCAAACAGTTCAAGAGTTCACATCCATGGTTGTTAAATAATTCAAGTAACTCCAGTTGTAGTAAGGAGTCTCTTACCAGGCCTTTAGGGAATTTCTACATTCAGAGGCCTTTTGGGATGCACTCAGTCCGTACACACTCCCTTAAGTAACTGCTTTCTAATTGAAGCTTCCGATAATCCAAACTTAGTTTTTCAAGTTTGAGTAGTTGTTTGCTAATAGATTCATGGTTGAAAACTGGGGGTTGCCTCAGATCGAGCTGCCAGTCCTTGTCGTCTTCTAGCCATTGCAATAACGTATACCATCCATTGTAAGGGGCTCCACCCCTGACAGTTCCTGCATTAGTCGTTATATGCAAATCCAGACTCCCTAATTATATTATACTAGGACATTGTTCTCTCTGTTCTGGTGTAATGCTGCTAAGGTTCAGGCTGTCCCTGGAATCAGCCACAATAGTAGTTCCTGCCCTATTCATGCCCGGATAAGCCATGTTGGCCAACATAAGATAAGAAAAAGGCTGTTGGGTCATTCTCTCAACTCGACGGGCCAAATTCCCCACTGTTGAATTCAAAGTACTAAGTGCCTGTGCAAATGAAGTAATTGTAGGTGGATCTATGTATTCAGCCCCTTCCATAATGAATACATCCAAAAACACTGCTCAACACAAACCAAGAAGTTCACAAAAGCAGGAGCCAAAAGCAAAAATCCACAAAAGTTATTTATTTAGCGCTTTCGTCTCTGAGATAAGAGACTTCTTCAGAATGAATAAACATACACCCCAACAGCCTTAAATACATCATTCAATTCAGCAATTAAACAATTAGACATAGTACAATCCTATTCCTATACCCGGGAAGGTGTCATGCAAAACAAAAGCTGTGGTATATCTAGCCCTATGTTCACAATGCCCGAAGTTTTATATAGGAAAAACAAAAAAATGCATTGAGAAATAGGCTATACCAACACTATTATGATATCAAAATAAAATAAAATAAAAATACATTAGCAGCACATATCAATTCCTATGAAGGGCATAGTTTTAAATTTATTATTCTAGAACAGATTAAAACAGGAGAAAGGGGAGGACCACTTAATGAGTTCCTAGAACTATCCGAATTGAAGTGGCAAATTAGGTCCAATGCTTCAGAATCACCTGGGCTTAATAAAACTGTGTCCATTAGTTCCATCCTGAGATTAAAAGCACAATTGTTTATTTGAATTCTTATATGATATACATTCATATTTAGACTAGGTACATAGGTTGTTATGCTGCCTTGCCTTTTGGAACCAATGCATTTCTTGCAGACAAGTATATATATTTATTATATGTCTTTATTGTTTTATTAATACAGTTATACAGTCATTATTCATTATATACATATTCATATATATATTTTAATCAAAAATACACACACACACACACACATATATATATATATATATTTTAATATGGTTTTAAAACATTGTTTTTCATGTTCTGTTTTTCATGCCTTGGGATTGGAATCCTGAATGAAAAAAAATGGTGTGGGAATCTTTAAGGATTGCATTATGTCTAATTGTTTAATTGCTGAATTGAATGATGCATTTACGGCTGTTGGGGTGTATGTTTATTCATTCTGAAGAAGTCTCTATCTTAGAGACAAAAGTGCTAAATAAATAACTTTTGTGGATTTTTAATTTTGGCTCCTGCTTTTGTGAACTTCTTGGTTTGTGTTGAGCAGTGTTTTTGGATGTATACAGTAAGGAAATTTGCAAGAAAGTCAGTAACATTCCCACTACAAAGAACCTTGCATTTACTGTCCTGTACTGAACATTCATACTGATTGGCTCTGTATTCTGGAGGTCTGGTTGGGCCCCGCACTGTTTTCCCTCGCTTCGCTTGGCTCACTCTGCTCCTCCACCCTGCCCCATTTCCCACCCACCCCCACTACTCCTACATTTATTCCAACCCCTCATCGCCTGACCACACCATCCTCCAATCAACTATCTCATATAATTTTCTCCAATCACATCCAACTTTCAAACTTTCTGCCTCTAACATACATAGTACTTACAAACCATGCCTTCAAGCTTGTCTCTATATTTCTACCACAACACCAATAATAGCCAACTATTACTCCCACAAAAAAAATGCATCTCACCTGAGGATTACTCTGTCTTACCCTCACATACCTAACCCACATCACAACCATTCATATTAATGCATCACTAGAAAACACTGTATTCCATACAACACATATCTGCACAGAAACAAACTCACACATGGATTTCCCTATCAGTGCTACATTATTTAAAGATAACTCAATACTATGCATTTATAAGTTTCACATATCAACACCTTACACTACAAAAATATCATTTAGATCTAACATGGAAATTATAAACACTATAAAAAATATACTATCTAGCACAAAGAGACTACTAAGATCAGGAGACATACAACCAAACCCAGGACCACTTAACACCCTTCTATCAGTCAAACAAAACTCTGACCTATTAATTCTTAACATCAGCACCAGGAGTATATTTAACAAACTTCCTGATCTACATGCATTTATAACCCACTACTCCCGGACATACTAACCATTACTGAGACCTGGCTAAAACCTTGTACGCAAAATGAAGAAATCCTCCCACCAGGTTATAATATCTTGAGACTGGATAGAGTAGGCAGGAAGGGAGGTGGGGTTGCTATTCTCTTTAAAAACACACAACATAAAACCTTTAGAAACCCCCCTACTTAAATTTCAAAATGCTGAAACCTTAGGCTCAGTTCTACATATAAACAACTCCAAAAAAATCAATCTACTCTGCTGTTACATTCCCCCAGGCAACAACTCTCCCACCACTGAGGAAATCTTACAATGGACCACAGATAATCTTCCACAAGAAACCATCGTACTAGGTGACCTAAATACTGATGGGTTAGCCTGTAACTCTAACAACCCCACTAACCATAGCAATATCTGTGGCTTCTCCCAACTCATCCAAGAACCCACTAGAATAGATAGAAAAAACCCTTAAACAGTCTATACTAGTCTGGATACTAGTAAATTGCCACAAACTAAGCTACCAGACTGGATGCCTACCAGACAATCTAAGTGACCACCTCCTCACATTCCTCCTACATAAACACACTAACTTATCCAAGCCCTTAGTATATAGACAACTCAGAGATGATTGTAAACTAAATATACAGGACTTTAAACACATTCTAAAAAAAGTAGCTGGAAACCACTTTGAACCCTAAGCTTAGACCAGGCCATCGGCTACTTCAACATTTCTCTCTTTAATGTCCTTAATACAGTTGCACCCATTAGAAAAATTAGAGTCAAGACAAACTATGCCCCATGGCTCAGTAGGGACACAAGGGCCCTACTGAAGTCTAGAGATAAGGCTTGGAAAATCTGGAAGAGGGAAAACACTAGCATATCTAAGAACAAATACCAGCAACTTAGAAATCAGGCCGAGAAACTAAGCATACTTGATAAACAGAATTTTTTCCTTAGTGCCCAAAATAAACACTCTAAAGATCCCAAAAAGATTTGGCATACCATCAATTCTCTGTTAAAACCTGGAAAAACAACCACCCCCACTCCCAGCTCCACCAATGATACTAATAACATAGCTTCACAATTCAATCACCACTTTACAGAATCTATCCTAACTCTATCCTCCCAACTATCCAAAAACATCCATTTAAATATCCCAAACAAATGCCCCCATAACATCCCCTCCTTTACTCTCTCACCTGTTCCTACATCTACTATTAAAAACCTCCTCCTAAAATTGAAACCTACAACCCTTGCCACTGACAATCTACCAGCAACTTCCGAAAAACAGCTGGTGAATCCTTAGCTTACCCAGTCTCCATCCTTATCAACCGCTCTATACAGGATGCCTGTATCCTGTAGTTATGGAAAGTATCATACACTACTCCTCTTCACAAAGGTGGCAATTCCTATGAGTTCTCTAATTATTGCCCCATAGCCATTCTATCTCCCTTATTTAAACTACTTGAGAAATGTATTCACACTCAAGTCATGCAAATCCTGAACTCACACAACCTCATCTCCTCCACTCAACATGGTTTCCGGCAACACCATAGCACAGCAACCACTCTCCTCTCTTTTACCAACCTGGTTAACTGACCCAGAAACAACACCAACTTTGTATCTGCTATATTCTTAGACCTTTCCAAAGCATTTGACATGGTCTCACATTCCCTAGTATTAGATTCCCTAGCCTCCCTATCCTTTGCTCCTCTTACTATTGCTTGGTTTAGAAGCTACCTGTCTAATAGGCTGCAATCTGTCCAATGGCAAGGCATACTTTCTCCTTTACTTCCAACTACCATAGGTGTACCTCAAGGCTCAATATTAGGCCCACTTCTTTTCTCCATATTCACTAACAATCTCCATACCTCCACCCAGCATGCTACCCTTATACAGTACACAGATGATTCAATTCTTATCTGCTCTGTACCATCACTCACCATCCTACAACAACTCACTCAGGAATCCTTTAGCTCTGTGAAAAACTGGATTACTCAGATCCAACTTATCCTAAACCACAAGACTAAATTGCTTCTTTTCACCCCCAACAAATCCATACCTATCCCTCCAGCCTTTACTATCACTTCCAAAAATGGTACTACTATCACTCCCTCTGACCACACTAAACTCCTGGGTGTAAAAATTAACAAAAACCTACACTTCGATGTCCATATTTCACAAACCATCAAAAAGGGCCATAAAACAATGGGCACTCTATATAGACACAAAAACTTTCTCTCAACTCAGGCCCAGATCACCCTAGCCCAAACTTACCTATTGTCCACTCTAATGTATGCAGCACCAATTCTTACCCATATTAGAAAACATGATCTCACTAGACTGGAGACATGTTATAATAAAATTGCCAAGTTTGCGAATAACTCCACCTTCAAAACCCATCACTGTCAAGTTCTAAGGGAGCTACAATGGCTAGAACTTCCCCAGCTACTCAGTTACAATCAACTAGTCATTGCCCACAATACTGTGAGATATCCAGATAGAACACCAGCACTAAGCCATCTACTCACTCTATACAGATCAAATCGTCCCCTTCGCTCTACCAACAAATCGCTCCTGTGTATATCCACAGCTAACAACACTGCTGGGAAAGCACTATTCTCTTATAACATAGCTAGATTCTGAAATAACCTCTCTCCTGCTTTGACATCTGCCGCTACTACTGCACTGTTCAAAAACTCTCTCAAATCTCACTTAATGAATACCTGGCTATGTCCATGTATTACTTAACTTTTACTGTGGATACCACCATAGACTGTTTTCTTTCCCATTTTACTTAATGTATGTATGCTACCATCTGAAGAATCTTTCTCATACGATATTTCAAATATTATATAACTGCATGGTTTTGCCATATTGATGCTTTACTGTATTTATGTCTCAAAATGTTGTATGTAAGATTGTATTCTTATCAAGTGTTTAAATATTTTTTGCTTATGTTAATTACTATGGAGCTTTTCTCCCCTGGCCTCCACTGTAAATGGACATGTATCCACTCGAACTATCCTGGTAAACAAATGTAAAATAAAATAAAATAAATAAATTTCCACACTCCATTAAAACAGCTAGTTATTATACCATTTAACCCCATTGTACTAACACAGCTAGTCATCATACCATCTAACCAGATATTTCCCCTCTCCAATATCTCGGCTAGTCATTATACTATGTAATCAAATATTTCCTCATTCCACTAATGCAGCTAATCATTGTAGCATATAACCAGATATTTCCTTACTTCACCAACACAGCTAGTCATCATACCATGTAACCAGATATTTCCTCATTCCACTAAAGCAGCTAGTCATTGTAGCAAGTAACCAGATATTTCCTCATTCCACTAACACAGCTAATCATTAGACCATGTAACCAGATATTTCCTCATTCCACTAACACAGCTAGTCATTAGACCATGTAACCAGATATTTTCTCATTCCACTAACACAGCTAGTCATTAGTCCATGTAACCAGATATTTCGTCATCTTTCTGGTTGCTGGAACAGGTAAGACTTTATGGAATGATAAGTGGAACCCCATCTCTTAACATCTCTCTCTCTCTCTCTCTCTCTTCCATCTTTATGCTCTTTCTTGCTATCACATTGGCTGCTCCCTCTGGCAAGCCATTGGCACCTACTTGAACAAGATGGGTTTACTTCCATTGTTGGTCAGTTGGTCACCTTCTCCCATATTTTATTGATTTATTTATCGATATTTGATTACCAGGAATGTCTGACTAGGTCGGACCCCTTTTTCAGCAGAGGTCTATGGAGAAAAGTTCCAAAGTGATACAAAACATTTTAAAAACAATAATTATGCAATCTTCAAAAATAATACAAAATCTTCTACATTTTAAATCATTACACCAAATTAGACATAATGTCAAAACATTAAGAATAGATACAAGTTATTTGACAAAAAAATTAATATTTAGAGAAATTGTATTCAGTTCATTGTGAAAATTAAAAGTAGGTTAGTATAATACAAACAGGAATTGCAATATGAAGTGAGAAGAAAAGCAGGCTTATGGTATATTTTAAGAGAAAGCCAGGAGAGAGAAACTGATAATACTAAGGAAGTGAGTGAAGAAGGGAGAAAAAGGAGGCATAAGTTATGAATAGTTACTTGGTCATATTTAGCGATATAGTTTATACTGATGTTGAGAAAGAAAAGAGCCAGCTTTTGCATAGAAAGTCTTTCAGAGTGGGTTTGAATGATGGGGGGGGGGGGTACTGACATGATGGGTACAGGTAAGGAGTTCCAGGCCTTAGCAACAGTGTGTGAGTACAGACAAAGCCCAGCAGATTTTATAGGTTTGTGGAAAGACAGGCGTTTTTGATCATTGGATAATAATGACCTCTTGGGAACATAGTTCTGTAGAATGGTATTTAGTGCTGGACAAGCAGACGGATGCTGGATAATTTTATAGCTGATAAGAAGCTGTGTATGTGCAATTTGATGGGGTTGTTCTAACCAGTTTAGTTTTTTTACTGCTACACTGGTGGGTTCTGAAAGGAGTATTTGCTGCAAATTTAACCACTTTCCTATAGCACTAGTCAAATTTTGATTTTTTTGTGATTCCTGGTGGTTAGTAAGGTTGGCAGTACCATAAAGGAGTGAGGGGTGTACATAAGTAGTGGCAAGTGTAGTTTTAGTTGCATTGTTGAGGAAGTGTTTGGGTCTGAAAAGCATCCCTGGTTTTTAATGAATTTTTCTTATGCAATTTTGCACATGCAGGTAAAATTTAAGCTTATCGTCTACTACTATCACTAATAATTTGCTATAAGAAGTAACTTCAATGGTTGTACTATCATGAGAGAGGACTTTATTTTTTTTTTCTTGAGAGTTTTGGTGGGGGTTTGAGCATGAGTTGTGAGTTATAAAGTCATATTTATGTGGCTGTTAAAGCTTCCTGAGTAAGTTTTAGGAGGTGTGCCATGTTGTCAGATGTGCAAATGAGTTTGGAGTCATTTGTATACTGTAATAGGAAGGCCTGTTTTGTTGACATGTGTAGGGTATTGGTGAGAATGTTAAAGAGGAGGGGACCAAGGACAGAGCCTTGTAGTACGCAGGTGGTCACTGGGAGGTATGGAGAAAGGGTGGAATTCCATTTTACTGACTGATATCTATTGGGCAGGTAGTTTCTGAACCATAGAAGGGTTGGCTGACGGAGACCTAGTGAGGACATTTGAAGTAGTAGTTTGCTGTGACAAACTGTGTTGGAAGCTTTAGACAAGAAATAAGGAGGAGATTAGTTTGTCATCTCTAGCTTTACTGACAGTATTGATATAGGCTAGAAGAACAGTAATAATAACATGGGGAGGTCAGGAGCCATGTTGTGTGGGACAGGTGTTCTTCCAGCTGGAGATAGTTTAGCAGTTGTGTTTGTATACATTTTCAAGTATTTTGGAGAGGGAGTATAAGATTGCTATAGGTCTAAGGTTAATAATGTCTATTGAATTTCCTTCTTCTGACTTATTGCAGAGACAAGGATGTGAGATTCCTGGATTGACCTATTTAAAAGGCTTGAGACAAGATAGGCAATATTATTTTAAGGTACTTGCTTGGAAGGTTATCAGCTGAAGTAATTTGGTATGACTGTGTTTAATACTAGTTTTATATATGGCGTGGGCAGAGGTTTTAAGGTGACAGTTGAAGTGGTGATACATGGCTGTTGGGCATGTTTGGGATTAGATGTTGGGGAAATCCTGGGTTACAGATGGTGCACTATCTATGAAGAAAGAGTTGAATTGTTTTGCTGTTTTGAGTGGTGAATTATTCGGAGACGGGTTAGGGTTGAATATTTTGTCTGAGATACAAGATTTATTTGATGGTTGGCCAGAAATGTTTAGGGTTGTGTTTACTATTATTCAGAAAGTTATTATAATATAGTTTCTTGTCTTCATTTATTTACTTTTTAGTACAATAGTGAAGCATTCTGAAGTTTGCAAGATATTGCGGTATTTCTATATTTGCCATCCTTCCCATGCCTTTTCTCTGTTCTGCAATAGCGTTCTGTTCTTTGTGCATAGCCAAAGTGCACTATTTGTGTTTAGTCTTTTTTCCTACTGTGAGGTGAAAGACTGTTTAGGATATTCAGGAAAGTTGTACTGAATTCATTGACAGCATCATCTAAGGAGTTGTTTTTAGGAAGTTCTAGTTAAAAAGTAATAGGGTAGAAAGGAACATTTCTGGGTTAAGCTTGAAAAGGTTGGATGTTGTTTTATCAACCTGCTGTTTAAGTGAGTGTGTGAGATGTCTGGTTGTATAGATTGTCAATAGCCTAGTAACCTCCTATGAACCTATGAACATACATCTCAACATACTCAACTGTCAAATGTTTTTAATAGAAAACCATATCGCAAGGAACGGAATCCATCACTATTCAAACCTGAAGATTTCTTAGCTTAGAACCATTGTGTTTATATGGGGCATAAAGTAGTTGCCATACATGATCCCAAATTTGCAGGACCAATGATTCATAGACTTTATAAACATAGAACAATTAGTGCATATGCATACAAGAGGTACAACATATTGGACCTGGTACTCTTAGTGTTGTTACTTTCTGGTAAAGTCAGACCTCAAAGTAGTCTCCTCTGAAATAAGAATTATTTCTTTAACCTCAGCAAAACCTGTGACAGGTAAAAACTACTCCAAGGTAAACTACCTTTTATTAAGTGATAACCTGTCAAAATGTCAAGCCCTTATAAACCCAGGTAACACAGCAAGCTATGCAGAATTGTTCACAGAAGCTCTATACAACCATGTTAATGACTGCAGAGAGGCTGTTGTGCCCACCAGACATAAGCCCAAAACTAACTCAAAAAAACAAACCACCCAGGTGGAATCCTAACTTAAACAGGTTGTATAACAAAAAAAATCATAGCTAAAATTATGAAGTGTACACCAAAGAAAATTAAGTCCAACAAAGCAAATTTTGAGGTAAAGATAGTGTCCTGGACTAATGACAACCAAAAGGTCTTTTTTAGCTATGTCCAAAACCTTAAAGGCAGCACACAACAGTGTTTGGACTGTTGATAAATGGAAGATTGTCTACAGAATGAGAAGATATAGCAAATCTCCTGACTGACAAATTCAGATCCAGTTTTACCCCCCCCCTCCCCTTCTCACACCTAGCTGCCTTTCAGGAAGTGCCATCTAACATAATCTCTCCAACTAAGAGTAGAGAACAGGCCAAAGATGACCTCTCTAAGACCATGTATACAGCTTTGATGGTCCTGGTAATATTCCAGGATGGTTTCTAAATAGCCTGAGATATGACCTATCAGGGCCATACTTGTACCACTATTCAGTATAGCCTCTGCACATGCTTTGTGCCACAGAAATGGAAGACTGCAGTGGTTATCCCTCTGCACAGGGGCAGACCATCAGTGGATCCCAGGAACTACAGACCAATTAGTCTAGATATTCTCATATGCAAAACAATGGAAAGAATTATCATGGAAATGATTAACCATAACATAGGAAACCTTCAATCACTGGACCCAGCCCAGTTTGCTTTCGTCAAAGGTAGGTCATGCCTACTGAATATGGTGGACTTCTTTGAGGAGGTCATCAAGGCAATGGATAAAGGTTGATGGCAAAATGGTTCACACTTCCCACCTTGACCTAACTAAGGTACTTCATACAATACCTCTTGGATATTGTAAAAATAAAACTCATGGAATTAGGCATAAAACCTGGTGTAACTCACTGAAAAGCCAGCTGCCACATAGCCAGGACCCATGATGTTAAGAATGGAGACACCACCTCCAAAAAGAAGCTGATCAGCAGTGGAGACCCCAGGGCTCTGTTGTGGGTGCACTCCTTCTTTGGAATCTATTTTCTGAAGTCAAGGCTAACGTTGAGGTCCTCTCGCTTACCACATTTACAGATGATTGAAAACTATGAGCAATCTTAGAAGCCCCCAAGACACTAATCTCTTACAGGAAAGTGTAACACAGACAAATGACTGGTGCTAAATCCATGCATAGTAATACCTTTTGGGAAGTCGACCCTCCAGGGAATCTACCTCATGAGAAAACACTCCTAAAAGTAGACACTGCTGTCATGGGGTTGGGGGATCATGCACACAGTAACCTGGCTTTCAGCCAACATATGGCTTGGGTTATAAGAAAAATCATTCTATGTCATTCAACATATAGGTAAGTGCATAGCATCTAGGTCCAAATAAGTCATTGTGCCACTGTACTCTAGGTCCAAATAAGTCATTGTGCCACTGTACTCAGCCATCGTCAGGCTCATCATTGAATACAATGCTCCATTCTGGATGTGCCAGACCAGGCACATGCAAGAAATGGAAGGATCACAGATTAATTATGAAAAGACCCAAAGAATAAAGGAGATAAACAAAATGCCTTATACAGATTGCCTCAAAGCCCTGTTTCCTACAGACTGCTGACAGACGATTTATGCCTGGCATACACCAGTATCCTTAGATCCCTCTCTGATGGATCTTTTACACATCTGCAAAATGAACAGCACCAGAACTGTTAGATCTAATGATTTAAACTTTACTTGCAACATAAATAAGACATGTTGGAGGGACAGGTATGTATCTCAGAGAATCCCTATCCTCTGGAATAGAGTTTCTATGCATGTGAAGCAGAACCCTTCCTTAACCTATTCAAGCACAACCTGGACCAGTGGATGGGAAATCAGAATTTCATCCATGGTCTGACACCTATGTTTCTGATGGACATAGATAGCCAATAAATCATGCCATAACTAATATACACCTCTTAAAGTAGCCTCCAAGACACAATAACTTGTGGGATACATTTGGATTGCATGGCTAGGCTTATAAAGTCCCCTGAGGTCATTAGCCTTGCATACTCCTCGGTACCTATTACAACCTGGCAGATTCAATAACAATAGTACATGTGTTCGAAACAGTAAGATATACTGCAATAGTACTGGGTGTAGTAGGACCAAAATCGCCATAAAATTTAAAGAAATAAATATACTAGCAGATCCAACAGTCAGTGGGACTAGAAGTACTATTAATATATTTTATTAGAACATCAAAATAAATCACCATCAAACGTCATTAACAAAAACAGGCAGCCATTATTTTGTTTGAAGACTGCAGGTGGAATAAGTACATAACTATAGTTCAGATTAATTTCTGATTTCCAAAGTACACAGCAGAAATGAATATATGTCCAAGTTTACTCTTTAAATAAAGATTACTGCCTACTTAATGTGAATAAAATGCACACATGCAGAGCAGACAGAATCTCTTTGGAAGCACATATGGAGGGTTCCTCTGCAGTACATTGCAGAAAATGATCAACTCTGTGCTATCTGTTATAAATCAATCACAGAAATGTAGGGACAGATGCCCTGTAACATACCTTAATGTTCCTATGAGAACATATAAAATGTGATCAGTAAGCTAAGGTTCCAATGCAGAAAAGGCTATACCAGTCACTAAACATGATAAATTACAGGTGCCAACAGTTGTGAAATTGTTAATACTGCATGTACCTGCAAACAGACAAGCATTGCCCAAGATGCATGAGAACATTAAATGCAGAACATTATTTATATATATATATATATATATATATATATATATATATATATATATATATATGTGTGTGTGTGTGTGTGTGTGTATATATATATATATATATATATATATATATATATATATATATATATATATATACTGATCACATCTATCGACTAATGATGCAAATATTTGAATACATGGTTTTTGCATGGTGCAAGCATATAGACACACTGTATTTATCTCAGAACATTCAAACTTCAAACATTCATCATTACGAGTCAGTCCTCTTTGATACTGCATCACACTAAGCATACCATTATTCTGCTAACCTTGTTCTCTGACCCATAGGTGAAAGCCACAGATTAAATCTTTCCTTGAATCTCAAAGCAGCTGCTGTGCACACAGGCTTTGATTGAGGCAGAACGTGGCTTTGTAACTTTATCCTTTCTTCTGCATGCCAGAACCAGTGCAGAACACATGTCCTGTCTGGGTTCCGTTTCAGAAGATCACTGCTCCCAGTCAGCTGATAGCTGAGAAAGAGAATGCCATCTTTGTTGTTATCAGGCTTCTATCACTGCCATGAGTTTTACACAGTCAGGTCAGTGCCATAATTACTGTCTGTAATCAGGAAAAATGGCCAGGTGAAATAAAAGACTGACAAGCTTAACCCACTGCCACAGAGAGTACCTGAACTTTTCCCCTTTTAATATGACTAAAACAAAAGACAATGGCTGCTATTCTCTACCTATATGTCTCACTACTCCTTCATTGATTTTTATACATTGCATTCAAAAGCCTCTGATTTTGCTGATGATGTACTTTACATATATATCTAATATGTAAAGCTATGTATTTCTAGATTTTTTGTGATTTAATGGCAAGTTTTACCAAGCTTTAAAGTAATGCACTACATGTAAAAAGGTGCCTTTATTGAATGTGATAGATACACAGATCAAACAAATTCATTTATCTTTTCATCTGTTAGAATTAAATTATAGCAGTTGTTTTCCTTTCAGAAGGAGTTCACAATGGAAATCTCCCAAGCAGTGATATACTCTTGCCTTGAAATTATTTCATTTTTTAAGTTTCATTCCACTATTTACTCAACTATTTCAAATGTATTATTTATGAACATCATTTATGAATATTTTGACAGCAGAACAACAATGACCACTGTTTTTATCATTTTTCATTTACATTTTTTGTTAAACGTTATCAGCTTGCAAGAGCTATTATGATTAATGTTTTTTATCACCAGCGCTGTAAAATACAATTGATTAATTGAATGCAATACCTTTGCTTTGTTTAAAGAATATTAGACATATGTACTTTCGTTAATGTGTGAAGTATGTAACTATGTCAGTTTTGCTGTGGTCATTTATGTTCTTGTTTATGTGTAATTGAACACCAACATTTTTCCAAATCTGTTATCGGCAAGTAGGTCTTCCATTATCAAGTCTAAATGAGGAAACTGGGTGGAATTACAGTAACCTAGATGTTATAGAACAGGACCAGTACTTTGAGAAATTTGTGATAGCCAGCGTCATAGCCAACTAAGGCCAAACTTGGTGAGCAGTAGACTAACAGTTTAGGGACACTGATTTTCCATTCTTCTGGCAAATATACAGTAATTCTTATGTTTGGACTACCAAGATACATACATACATATGGGTTTCATGCATTTTGTCAAATTATTTTTTTTTTGAAAAACGCAGGAGGTGTGGTTTAATGTCAACAGTACGAATAGCCAAGTGGTGGAAATGCTGATGGTGTGTAATTCCAAGACAGGTAAGTTTGGTTGGAGAGATGATAGAATGTTTGTGTATGTGTGTTAAGTTTAAGGTCAAGGCTGAGTAAAGGATAGGTGTTTTATGTTTGTGAGCATGTTTGTGCATTTTAGGGTTAGGGTCAGGGTGAGGTTAGGGGATAGATGTAGTGTTGTTTGTGTGTGTTTGTGAATGTTTGTGTATCTAAGTCTGCCTTGTGTAGTGGTAGTGTTACAGGAAGGTTTTATGATGTTAAGGTGCAAGGTTACAGTTGAGGGAAGAGGCAGCAGTAGGGTTAGGGTTAGCACCCATTACTGAGGTGGTTCAGGGGGTGGAGACTTAGAGAAAATAAAGTTATATCAGATGGATAGACACCTGGCTGCATGTCAGGAAAAAGAAAGTGTACATAATGGGATTATGTAGAGTGAAGTTCCTTGTAGATGGAGGGTATCCATTAGCATTGCGTGTTGTAACCCATTTTATTTAGCTTTGTATTTTCTTCCTTCCCAATCTCATCCAAGTACTTGGAATCTAGTTGCACAAGATCCACCTGGATAGAGATAAAGAGATTTTTAGATGCAGTCATCTCTTAAGTAAAACAACCTGGCTTGAGATTTGGCTTAAACAAATGCAGGGTAATGACGCATCTCAATAAAGAATAAGCTGAAGGCAGTATGTTGAAAGATTTGAGAACAAATGTCCATAGTATATTATCATTTTAGAAGAATGTTACCCATATCAAGATTAGGGCATTGAGGCGCATGTGTCTGCTGTGCAGATCTATGGCTCAGTAATTCTAACTAACCTGTTTTAGTAAATTATTTATCACATTTTATAATACAATTTTCTATTTTGTGCATACATAATAACATTCTACAGCTAGACTACTGTAATTCTCTACTTCCTAGTCTTCCTGTCAAATACAAAATTCTGTATTATAATATAGTTTACTTTGCCCTTCGTAGTATCAAACCACCATATTTGAAGGACATTTTACAAAGTTATATTCCATGTCAACCACTTCATTCCAACACACAAAACCTTCTTTCTGTTCCAACTAACAACTTGGACTCTTCTGTTTTTTGTTCCTTTAGTTGTCAAAGGGTCTGCATTAATGAACCGTCTTCTAGGCAGGCTTTGGAACATACCTATAATTGCAGGCTTTAAAAGTGCACTTAACACAAATCTATTTGAGTTGCTTTCTCATGATTTGTATCTTACTCTGTTGTATTTGTTTATTGTTTTATATGCCCATGTGGTCAAGCACTTAAATAAACATAAACTTCAACTACTGAAACTAATGCAAAGCGCACCAATAGAATGCATTCATTCATGCAACTTGAATGTCCTGTAAGGTTGTAGCAGCTTAGTATTAACCATTACCTTATAAGATGTAAATTATGTTTAGTCTGTAAAGCTTTTAGAGATGAAAAATGAAGGGTATTTCCAGGTTTATAACTACAGAGGAATTAGAACAGGTCCATGCCTGGTAATTTAGCAATTTTCCGTCTAGAATTTAACTAAAAAAAGGATAATTTTGTTATGTAAATTGTGCAGAGATCATGAAAGAAATTACCAATGGACATCTGAGAATTTGAATCAGTTTAATAGCAGACTTGGTAAATGGATTAGTGTTAGGAAATATCCCAGGACTGGACATAGGGAATGCTTGAACTTATGCACGTTTCACTTCCACTGAGAACAGCACTGCATTAAAAACAATATTAAAGCGACTTCCATATCCTCAGTTCATTGTACCACCTCAGCCTAGTAACACATAAATCCTGCTATGCCTGTTGTCTTTTGATTTCTGAGCAACAATTTATAACTGTATTATAGTAATTTCATATCAGTTCTGAACCATACACTTTCTGTGTATATTTGTTTCTTCCTCCACCATTGCCAGTCTCTTCTTTCTACTTCATTTGTCTATATTCTCTGGATCTTGTAACTATTTCATGTTGTTTTCCTGTTCACTTAGGTTTCTTCCCTGAAGGCCTTATCAAATCTGTCTCTTCTATTTATCTCTGAAGCACATTAGCCTTGCCTTTGTGGCTGTTTACTGTACCGGCCGTGACAAATAGCAGCTTCCTTCTAAGCTAGATCAAGACTAACAAGCCATCCCATTTTTTAGGTTCCTGTGTACAAAACCTTTACATGGCCCAACATTTCAGTTGGTCTATTAAGCTGGGCATTCTATTTCGCATTTTAAATTCATAGTACACACTGGTTTGATTTCTAGGAAAGGTTGGAAACAGTGGATCAGATTCTGAAAAGGCTGCCACTAATGTTAAGTCTGAACATGGACTGCTATTGATGGTAGTTGCCCTTTCTGATTCAGAGATAGGCCCACTGTACTGACTCACACAGTCCATTGAATCCTCACTGTTGGTGTCTCCTTCACTGAGTTATATGTTAATTAGGCATTGTTGGGGAGTCCTGTGCTCTCCAACAGTAATGTCTGTAATAAGGCATTTGCGTAGAAGAGTAATTTAGAGAATTTCTCAGCTTCGTAAATTAGCTTGATCAGCTCAGTTAATTAACTCAGTCAAAACTTCACTCATTTCTTTCAATAGAAGAGACAATATTAGAGGTAAGTGCCAGGGAGCTTAGCGGACAGGTAGTGGTGAGAGATGAGGCATGAGTGTGTGTGTGTGCGTGTGTGTGCGTGCGTGTGTGTGTGTGTGTGTGTGTGTGTGTGTGTGTGTGTGTGTGTGTGTGTGTGTGTGTGTGTGTGTGTGTGTGTGTGTGTGTGTGTGTGTGTGCATGTGCGTGTGTGCGTGTGTGTGTTTGTGTATGTGTGTGTGTGTGTGTTTGTGGTTGCATGTGTGAGATTATGCAGAGGGATGAGTAGTCTCTGGTGTGATATGTCTGTATTTGTGTGTGTGTGTGTGTGTGTGTGTGTGTGTGTGTGTGTGTGTGTGTGTGTGTGTGTGTGTGTGTGTGTGTGTGCATGTGTGCATGTGTGTGTGCTTGTTTGTGTGTGTGGGGAGATTATCTGTCCATATTCCCCTAGACGAACTAGCAAATCCTACAGTATTGAAGCTGATACTGTATACCAGGGATCCCATTAAAATATTTGTCTAAGGTCCCTTAAAAATTAATAGAGTAGCAGTTTTGCAGCACAAAATATATATGGGCGGGGTAGGCCGAATTAACAAGACACCATGGATACCATTTAAATATTTTTAAAAATTTAATAGAACAACAGTTTTGCAACATGAAAAATATATGGAAAGAGGGAAGACCAGACACCAAGGATACTCTTAAAAGCTGGTAAAGGGGTTCAAACCCTATGCCTGCATCACAGGCAGTTCATTAACAAAGGGAGGCATTAGTCCTTTGCACTAATGCTAGATACCGTGGAAGAGGATTTGAGCTACCTTAGGTCATAATAATAATAATAATAATAATAATAATAATAACAATAATAATAATAATTCTGATAATTATTATAGCAATAAAGCAAAGAGAAACACTTTCAAACCCTGTACTCTTGGTACAGGGAGCAACGCCTTAAAGCAGAACACTAGTTTATTACTCAAACACTAGAAACCAGGGAGGAACTTTAAATATTACCCTGTCACTTCAAAAATTATGATAAGGAGTAGAAAAAGCTTCAATCCCTGTACCCTGCATAATGACACCATTGCTTTAGTCCTCCATGCCACATATAAGCTTTGTTAAGAAGGCAACTTCTGCGTCCTGATGCATTTTCTGAACAATAAAATGTATGAAACTCTGATGTCTGACATTGTTGATTGATTGTAACAGTTTATGAGTTACAAAGGATAGAGCAGGTGTTAAGAGACCAAATCAGGAGCATTCTGCAAAATCAGTTAAGAGGGATGGGGGTGTGTTGGTGTGGGAGGGCTCACGTGTCGAAATGGCTGTGCTAAAGTGTTCTGGACAAAGCCACAAGGAACAATAGATAATACTAAGGAGAAATTTTAAATAATAATCCAAATCATTTAAAGTAAATAGAACTACTGGGCTATTGTTACAATGGATTTTCTGTACTCTGAGAAGAACGAATCTCTAATATCTGACATTATTGACTGACTGGAATCACTCATTATTTATGAGGAGCAGGGAAGTAATAAGAGGCTACATCAAGGATGTCCTAAATGTTGTGTCTTTTGGCTTTTTCCCGGTTAGGGGTCACCACAGCGGAACTCCGGTCCACTAATGATTGGCAGTAAATTTTTACGTGCCGAGTTGCCAGCCCTGATGCACAACCTTCAACGAAGGTACGCCCATTCACGCATGTCTCCACACAGAAGACGCTTTAGCTGAGAATCGAACAGGGCAACATCTTACTGTGAGGCGACAATACTACCGCAGCACCACCACTGCAGTTATTTATTTATTTATTTATTTATTTTTATTGACTGATTGACATTTGTTTACCTGGATGGCCCGACTGGGCACTCGGGCCTACTTTCTTTGGAAGCCCGGGGAGAAAAATGTATGTATGTATGTATTTATTTATTTATTTATTTATTTATTGACATCTGTTGACCGGGAAAGTCTGACTGGGTCAGAAACCCATTTTCAGTGGCAGTCCAGGGAGAAAAGCTCCATCTACACATTATATATTAGACATTGAAAAAAAAAGTATTAAAAAGCACATTCAGATTCTAAAACTACAAATATACAGCATGTAAAAATAGCTATTAAATGTCATTTACAGTATACTTAATTGTTAATTTATTATACATAGTACTGGGTAAAACATATTCAATAAGCAGATGACAGGTTTTTTTTTGGTTTTTTTTTTACAGGAGATAGAAATTAAAGGTAAGGAAGGAAGACTACAGGGATATCATTTTGTAGGCGGGTGGGAAGCAGAGTATATTTGAGGAGTCAGGATGCTAATTAAGTTAGGGTTAGTCATAAGAAGACATTGTAAGAAGTAGTTATAATTTGGTTTGGGAAGTTTATGTATCATACAGGTTTGGAGAGGAATTATTAAGTTGTTAGGATAGATGAAGTTTCAGCTTAGAGCGGGTGAAAATATTAACTATTTGGGTAGATGCAGGGGCAGACATGAGTGCTGAGTAGATAGTATTTTAGGCTGGGCTTAAATTTGTTGAAGCACTCAATGCTATTTATGGTTGTAGAAAGGGCGTTCCACTGTTTGCAACAGCATGTGAGTACAGGCACTGTCCAACTCTTTTATTAGGCATGTGGACAGTTATGAGTTGTTTTCAGAGAAGAGGGTTCTTCTGGGGATATAGGATTTTAGTATGGATTTAAAAGCAGGGCAGCTATCTGGGTTGCAGATAATTTTATTAGCTATAGATGGTTGAAGGAGGTTGAGATGATGTGGGAAATCAAGCCAGTTTAGTTCTTTTAGAACATGACAGTGATGTGAGTGGTAGGAACTGCCTGTGGCAAGTTTGATGATCTTGCAGTAGCAAGTCTGGAGCTTATTTTTTAGTGATAGGTACAGATTCATGAATATGTGGGCACCATATAAGAGGGAGGGGAGCATAAGTATTGGCAAGGGTTGTTTTGTGGAGTTATACAGGAGCTTCTTATACCTATATAAAGTTCCTAGTTTGCAGTGTGTTTTCTTTATGGCCTTACAGATATTATGCTAATGCCCAAAATCTTAGCATTGGATACCATTTCAATTTCTGTGTTATCCTGGGAGAATATTTTCAAGTTAAATGAGAGCTGTTTTGTTGAGAAGAGTAGAAGTTTTGTTTTTTGGGATTAAGGAGTAATTGTGATTCTCTCAGACAGGCTTCAATTGAGGTAAAGGTATCTTGAGCTATTTGCTGGAGGTGCTCTATGTTATTTGAGGAGGAAATTTTGGTAGTATCATCTGTGTATTGGATGATGGAGCTTAAGGGGGAAGCAGTGTGTAAGTTGTTGGTAAAACTATTGAAGAGTAGGGGACAGAGGATGGAACCTCGTGGGACCCCAGTTTGGTTAGTTTGGTACTGGGATAGGCTATTTTGTCATTTGTACACATTGCTGATGGTTTGATAGATAGCTAGTGAACCATTTTTGGCAGGGTGGGGAGCAGCTGATATTGGAGAGTTGTTGAAGAAGTTTTGTGTGTGATACTATGTCAAAAGCATATGACAGATCTAGTAGAAGTACAGATATACTGTTACCAGAGTCAATGGATTTGTTCACAGTATCCAAGAAGGAGATTAGAACTGTGCAGGTACTGTGTGAATGGTGAAACCCATGTTGGGTTGGGTGAGTAGACTGTTATGTATAAGCTGGTGAAGTAATTGTTTATGTATACATTTTGCTAGGAGTTTGGCTAGAGGAGACAGGATGGAGACTGGACGATAATTGGATGGTTCATTGGCATTGCTTCCTTTGTGTACTGGGGTAATGAAAGATTTTTTTCCCAGAGGTTAGGAACATAGGACTCTGTTGATACAGCAGTTAATAAGAATGCTGACAGGGTATGCAATGGCATCAGCAGCAAGCTTTAAGTAATCAGGAGGAAGGTTGTCAGAGGAGATGGGGCACAGTTTTAATTTCTTAAGGAGCTTCAGGATTACTGAGGTTGGAATTGGTTGTATGGAGAAAGGGATAGGTAGTGTATTTGCATTTTGGGGAGGGAAGGAATAATAGGTGTCTTTGGACTGAGGTGTGAGAGGTCTGAAGTTGGAGATAGAGGTTGTAGTATAAGTAGAGTCTATTATTAGATGGCTTATACTACTGATAAAGTCTAAAATTAAATATAGTGGCTATTTGACAAGGTGTTTTATCTGGGCATGCTGATGGATTTTGTTTAGAGCCTTGGGTAAGAAGGTTAGAAATAGTTTTCCAGAATAGTTTTGGGTTATTGCTACGGTTAGTCAGTTGACTGGAGAAGTAGTTTTTTTGTTTGAATTGACTAGTTTTTTTTTTTTTTTTGCTTTATTCCATAGTTGTTTGCATTTTACTAGATTTGCTTCACTTTTGTTGTTCTGCCATTCTTTCCAGACTTTGTCCCTGATTTGTAAGAGTTGTTTAGTGGTCTTTGTTAACCAGGGATCATGGTCTGGTTTTATTCTTTTGGTATGAAAAGGGGAAAGGTTCTTGAGAGCGTTTAGAAATATTTTGTTGAAATGGTCTATGGCTTTGTCTAGTGGGAGAGTTTTAAGTGGGTGCCAGTTAGTGTGTTTTAGAATGTGAATTGCTGTTGGTCAAAATTTCTTAGATTTTATTAAAGATACAAAAACTGCAAACATTTTTACTAGAAAAATAGTTTCATTTTTTAAAAGAAAAATGGGTCTTTGAACTGTGCATTGGGAATACAATTAAGACAGAAGTTACTACAATTTGGTTTCCGTAAGTGTTTTTTACAGTAATAAACAGGTTGCATTTACATAAACAGCAATATACAAATTTAATTTACATAGGAATGATGAAAAGCAATACATAGTTATAAATGTAGATATGATTTCTTTACATTATTTACAGGATAAGATAGGAGAGCTGGAGAGTTAGAGGTTGGTGATAGTCTAGAGATCTGAGAGAGAAAATTAGTCAGAGTGTGAACAAGAGAGAGCTAAAAGGAGTTTAGGTTCTGTTTTAGGTTCTGCTTAAAGCTATATGCACAGCTGTCCTGTTTTAGTGAAACAGGCATGGAGTCCCACTGTCTGGTGGCATAAGATGAGTATAGTGAGTCTCCAGCTGTATTGCAGGATTTGGAAGTTATCAGCAGCCTAAGATACCTGAGTGAAGGCAAGATTTTGGGAAGTAGTACTTGAGAATGTTTTGTAGAGAAGGGTATGTATGTGGTTTGTGTATTATTTTGTGGGCAATTAGAAGCTGAGTGAATGTAAGGTGATTAGATAGTTTTGGGCAGATGAGCTTCTTTAGAGTTAGGCAGTGGTACTTATGGTAGGATGCATTAGCTTCAAATCTGACTATTTTGTTAAAGCCTGCCTCTAATTTATTTAGTAGGGTGACTTTAATGTGGGTTAATATGGATGATGCCTAGAAGAGGGTGGGGAGAAGGTAGGATGATGCTAAGGATTTTCTTGGGGAATCTGCAAAGTAGGCTCTGTTTCGGTAGAGGAAACACAGTTTTCGGTGATTTTTTTTTTGATGGCCTGGATAATATGCAGTTCAAATTTTAGATTATCATCAGTAGTTTGGTATTTGTCGCACTTTCTATGGTGGTGTTGCTTGATGAGGTAATATCAATGGGTGTACTAGTTGCTGAAAGAGATCTTGACATGAAAAGCATTAATTTTATTTTATTGGTATTTGTGATTAGCAGATGAACCTTTACCCATAATTCTATGGAAGTGAAGGAGTCTTGAGTCATTTTCTGAAGTAGTGGAAGGGCTGAGGCTAAGCAGATAATGCTGGTATCATCACCCATCAGCATACTGTACTAAGGTGGCAGGGTTGCTGGCTTTGTTTTCAAACGTACAGGGCCTAGAACTGTTCTTTGTGATACAGCGATGAAAACAGGGAGGAAGATCCTGATTCTATTTTTTGGCCTGTTGTCTGTTAGAGATCTAGCTACAGAGGCAAGTAAGAGCTGAATTAGATGGTGATAGGGAAGACAGCTTATTGTTTAAGAGTTGATGGGGATATTGTGTCAAATACTTTTAACAGATCCAGGAACAGACAAGGTATTAGGTTACCATTGTTTCTGTTGGTATTTATGGCTTCTGAGAAACTAGGCAGAGCTGTTATTGTTGTGCTGTGGTGTGGTCAAAAGCCATGTTTTGTGGGGGAGAGTAGTTTGTTGTTTATGAGATGGTTTAGGAGATGGGAGTAAATGCATCTTTCTAAGATTTTGAGATTTTGGACAGAGGTGAGAGAATTGCAATGTGGTGGTAGTTGGAAAGGCCTGTGGCTGATCCACCTTTGTGAAATGGTATAGCATGTGATATTTTCCATATAGTGGGTGCATAGTTTTCTTTAATTAGACCTGTTTATGAGGATTGAGATGGTGTATGCCAGGACATCGGCAGCTAACTTAAGGTACTTTGGTGGGAGCGTGTCAGCAGCTGGTGCAGTGGTTTTCAGTTTCTGAAGATAATTTTAATAACTGAGGTAGGCATTTGGTGGAAAAAAAATAGAGGGGTATTGTGACTATTGCTGGTGGGGATAGAGAGATGGGAGGGGACTAGATTCTAGTAGAGACAGGACAGATTGAATGAAGTGTGTGTTGAACTGGGTGGCTATGGGGTCTGTGTTGTTTGTCGAAGATGATAGGGTGGTGGTGGTTTGATTTGGGTATAGCAATTTTTTTATGGTTGTCCAGAATTACTTGGGATTGTAAGGAAATAGGGTAAAGAATGCAATTTGACTAATTTGACCTGTTGTTTACATTGATTTTTAAGTTTTCTAAAAATGTGCCTTTTTGTTGTGCTCTATCTTTATTCCATGCCATCCAGGCTTTATCTCTATTTAGCATGTGCTGTTTAGTTTCTTTGTTAAGCCACAAAGGTTGCTTGTTCTTATGGGAGGTAACTCATTTAGCATGTTAAGGAATGTTTTATTAAAATGGTTAGCAACATCTCCTAGTGGTAGGTTTTTAGAATATTCCATTTGTATAGGGATATGTAGTTTATAAAGCTGTCTTTGTTAAAGATTGAGAGCCTATGTACTTGATTCACTATTGTATATTCTGGAGTATAATTTGTTTGTCTTGTGATAAATGTGTGGAGATGGTCATTGATGCTGTCTGGGAGACAGCCAAAGGTATTTATGTTTGAGAGTGAGGTGGTAAGGATCCAGTCTAGTAGTGAGTGCCTGTTGCTGTGCTTGTCAATTATAGTGAGTGAGGTGATTACTTGAGTGAAACTGAATAGGTTAATAGAGAGGATAGGGGAGTCAGTATTTACAAGTAAATAGATTATATGCACATCCCCAGGTGTAACAGTTTCTTTATTTACATTACTGGAAAACCATTGAAGGATATCTTGGAGGATGGAAATGATATTGCCTGGGGGAATATGTATGGCAGCAATGCAAATAGTTTTGTGCTTGTTCAGGTATACGAGGGCAATAGATATTTCTGTGTTGGGATATTTGGGGTGACTGTCGGTATCTGATGATAAAAAGTATTGCATTCCCTCCAGCTTTTTTGTATAGTCTCATATTTCTTATTATATTATATCCTGGGGAAAGATGTGTTCATCTTTACTGTTTGGTTTTAGCTAAGTTTCAATGATGATTATTATAATGTCTGGATTGTGTGCTGCAATGCATGCATGGAGATCTGGAATTTTGCTGTAGATGTTTCTATGGTTTATCTGCATTAATAGTAGGTTGTGGTTAAAGGTAGTGAGTTCTGTATTGCTAATCATGGGAGCGGATGGATTATATGGGGTTTGGTAGGTTTGAAGAGATAATCCAGTGTTTGGTTGAATGCCTCACCAGAATGAGAGAGTGGAAATGTGGTGAGAGAAGTTGCACCATTTTTCATATTTATCTCTTGGGTCTAAGACTGATATACTGGTACTCCAGACAAGTGACAAGTGGAATACTTTAGGGTTCAGTCCTGGGACCGCTCTTGTTTGGCATCAACTTCTCTGATGTGCAGGCCAACACTAAGGGACTCTGGCTAACAAGGTTTGCAGATGATTGCAAACTGGGAGCCATTATTGAATACCCAAATGATGTGGCTATTCTGCAAAAGGGCCTTACAGAAACAGATGCTTGGTGCCAGAGCCATGGGCTCAAGCTTAATACCAAGAAATGTATAGTTATCCCCTTTGTGAAAAAACATGTACCCATGAATTACCACATAGGTGGCAGTACACTAAAGACCAAAGGTGTGATGAGAGAGTTAGGGACACAGGCGGACAGTGGTCTCACATTTGATAACCACATTGCCACAACAGCCAGGAAATCCTTCTATTTGGCACACCTCATCACTAAGGGCATTTCATCCAGAAAAAAGGAGGTCATTGTCCCACTGTACTCATCCCTCATTAGATCCATTATAGAGTACAATGCCCCATTTGGTATGTACCTCACAAGACATCTGCAACAGCTGGAAAGGCCGCAGAAATACCTCACTAAAAGAATCACAGGCCTAAAGCAGATGCCCTATTCTGACCATCTAAAAAAACTCCAGCTATACTCTGCAGCATATCGTCTACTCAGAGGCGATCTCTGCGGCATATCGTCTACTCAGAGGCGATCTCTGCTTAACATACAAGGCCATGTCAAAGCCCGAGCTGTTGGACATGCTCCACTTAAAGAAATCCCAATCCCTCAGAGCCACACACTCCAGGAATCTAAACCTTGTCATCACAATGAATAAAACATGCTGGAGGGATATGTTCCTGACCCAGAGACTCTCCATACTCTGGAATAGACTGCCCATACATGTCAAGCAGAGCGCCTCCTTGGCCTTCTTCAAAAGGAACCTTGATGATTGGATGGGAAACAGGAAATTCACCCCAGGGATCACGTCAGTCCCCCTGCTAGACATGAGTTCAGGGAATTAAATATTGTAGGAAGAAATATCCAGGGAATGGCTAGGCTTGTATAGACTTTAGGGCCGATAGCCTAGTACCAACCTATAAACCTATGAACATGTATGGAACTTGTAGTTTTCTATGATTTAGCTGTAATTGAAGAGGGTCTGAACTCCTAATGGATATAGACTGTGTGCAGTTTTGTAGTTGGTGGATGGGTGATTGTTGACTAGGCATATACAGTTGGGGAAAATAGAGTGATGGAGAAGAGGAGTGTGGTAGGTTGTGGCAATGGTGAGTATGCTTAGTATAATTGTGAGACCAGACTGGAGAAGTAGCATATTATACATAAGTTAGGGGAAGAGAGAGCTATCAAGATGGAAGTTATATGTATTTTTTGTTGGAGTTTCTTGGAGTAGATTGGGAGAAGTAAGTTAGTTGGGCATGTCATATGAGTTTGTAAGTAGAGGAGATAGACCAGTTGGATGTCTCAGTGAATTTGGTTGGTTGTTTAGTTATACTGGGTGGGGATTGGCTGGGGCAAGGTTAGGTGAAGTGGAGATGGGTAGGAATAGGGTGTAGGGTATAGAGTGGAGTGAACCCAATTATAGCAAGGATCAATGGATCAGGCTGAAAAGCTGCCATGGGTGAACAATATAATTTGTTTCTTTATGTCCCTTATCTACCACTTGTTTTCTCTGAGATGAGAACATACATTGGATAAATGACATGAGAAGTGGGTGTCCACGCTTTGGTATGAAGTCCAGAAGCTATTCTTGGCAGGATATCCCAATTTTTTAGTAATGCTTCAACATTAGGTCAGTACAATAATCGTGTTTCTTCCCTGTGAAAAAAATCACATATACCTATATAACATATTTAAACTAGAAGAATCTTGCCTTCTCTGAAAAACACAGAAATTAGAGCAGGTCAGTTAAGGTTAATTACCTGTGAACTGAGGGAGGAGATAGTAACTAAACCTTGTATTTAATTTAAGGGTAAAATAAAACATCTAAAGTCATTACTGTAAAAGCTCAGTCAGACACTGCCATAGATTGCCGTAAGGCTACAACTAATTTGCTTTTCTTTCATTGTTTTCTTGTAATTTGTATTGTTTCATTGCCTTCTTCTATTATTTATATTGCAATGTATTTTCATTATGATGTGTTTTAATTGTATTCTGCTTTCAGCTGCATATTTAAACTGGGGAAAAAGAAATAACTGTGTCTCATATTAGTCACAAAAATTAGCACAGTTCAATTAAAGTTAATTACCTGTGAACTGAGGCAGGAGCTAGAAACTGAATTATGAATTTAAGGGGTAAAATAAAACATTTCAAGGCTTAACTGGAAAAGCTCACTCAGACTCTACCATAAACTGCTGTGAGAGAAAGGTTAGTTTGCTTTTCTTAAATTGCCTTCTTGTAATTTGTATTCCATATTGCCTTATTCTGTTTTCTATATTGTGGTGTATTTTCATTACACTGTGTTTTAATAGTATCCTGCTTTCAACTGCATATTAAAACTAGGGAAGAGACCAAAGCTGTGTCGTTTCTGAGTCACACAAAAATCACAATTTTCCCAACTTTACTGCCCTGTTGCTCTTGTGTTTTTAAATTCAGCTGCCTCTCTAGTTGCCTGCCCCTATGTTAATTTGGTCATATATTTACTTCCCTCTCTCTCCTCTTTCTTTGGCTATTGTCAGTAAGCAAAAATTGCCTCCCAGTAGTCATCTTGGGTTTAGTGCTTCTTTTTTGTTCCCACCGAGAGAAGGCGCATAGGAGCATTATTTCCTAGACAAGCCTAATAACTACTTCATAGGTGGCAGTTAGAAAAGAGGCAGAGGGCTTTGATTCCTGATGGTCTCTGATGGGGTATTGGGGTAGTCATCTTGGGTTTAGTGCTTCTTTTTTGTTCCCACCGAGAGAAGGTGCATAGGAGCATTATTTCCTAGACAAGCCTAATAACTGCTTCATAGGTGGCAGTTAGAAAAGAGACAGAGGGCTTTGATTCCTGATGGTCTCTGATGGGGTATTGAGTGTCTGTGTGGGACCTTCCTGATTTGTCTGGATGCTGTTTATGGCATCTAAAAGAAAAGGCTACAATACGCCTACATTGTCCTACATCATCTAGAACAAGATTGTTGGTTACCAAAGAGCCTATGGCCTGCTCCCCTTCTTGGGATTGGTGCTACAGTTTTAATTCTGGTGAAAGAAGAAGAAAAGGGGCATTGTATCCAAGCAGGATGAAGCTATGGTGAGACCAGCACTAGTAGTAGCTAGGTAGGAGCCAATTAGGTGAATCCCCACTATTCATCATTCTTGACAAAGCTAATTATTTCTTTTCAGTAAGCACTGCTTTATTATCTGCTGTTTAAACTTACTTCAGACTGTCTCCCTAAATACTTCATCGATAAATCATCAGAGTCTACTTTAATAGTTTCCCCTCAAGGGTTTGGCAGTGCCCTGTATCAGGCATGGTGAGTTCTCATTTTTCCTGTAAAAGCAACTTTAATTTTCACCAATACCTAGCTGCACACAGAGCAACTAGTTTGTAGTGACAAGTACTGCACCCAGAGTTGCAAACCAGATACTAATGACATTACTTTATATTCTCACCCCAACCATCACATCAATAAAAAGGGCCTGTTGCCATAGATATGAACTATCCCAGTATCTCCATTACCAGATTGGAGGATTTGGGCATCCTGAGGCAATGTAGAAATTGCCTCATGTTAAACTGCAACCATTAATTTTCAAACAAGCTGATAAGATATGTGAGGCATGCATTTATACAATGTTACCAGAAGCAAAGTTCTCAAATAAAAGTGCTGCATATGAATCAGGTTGTCATTAGTGCACATGCTGTACCCATCACACACAGTTTGAACCAGACGTAGAGACCCACATATGCTGAGGCACATAAATGTAACCTTATTGAACCCCAAAGACCTCCTAGATTAAGTGCATATAATAAATGCCCTCAGCAAGCCTAAAATACACTCTTTCAAAATAACACTCACATCACCACATATGGCCACATTTCATTGAGCCTCTATTTCTATATTCATAAGGCAAGTCAACAAACAATAAACATTCTGGTAATTGGACACTCCTTTGTGAGACACAGTGATGTCCCTCTTACCAGGCTGAGTAAGGAGAAAGTCATGGTCAGTTGCTTATCAAGGATCCTAAACCACCACATTAAGCATGGACTCAGGTCATTGGACTACAAGTAACACTATCACTCAGTCATAGTCCATTTGGTTGTTAAATGACCTGAGTCATACCTCTCTAGACTATATGAAGAAGGACATAATGGAGCTCTCAGAATATGTGCCCCAGGCTGCTATGTGCATAGCACTAAGCAACATTTTATCTTCCCCAAGGATGATGCCATAATATGAGCAGAAGATGACTGACATTAATAATTGGATTAGTTTTTGTTGTCATTCTAAGTGGGTACAGTATTTTTCAGCATGTAAATAGAGAATCAACAGACCATGGTGTTTTACCAGGAATGGTCTGCACCTCTCCCCCCTAGGCTTTCAAATGTTCGCTAAAACATTATACACCCCATAGCGCTTTTTTTTAGGCAATGCCAAACTGAAAGTAGTTCCAACATAGCAAATCAAAACCAAGGAAATCTAAAAGTGATCAACTGTTCAATGCTAGGAAACTAAACAAGAAACTCCACTTTCTAAAAATTCTCCTCACCAGAGAATGCTGATGTCTGTGCAGTCTGTGCAGTCACCGAGACATGGTTTAAAGCCACTGAGAGAACACTGTCAGTATAAACTATAATGCCTTCCATGCTATTAGACCAGTTACAGTACAGAGAAGAAAGTGGAGGTGTCTTGATTTACATCAAATATAAATACACCTCAAGGCTGGGCAAGCAGGACAATGCACTCGGGGTTCTCCATGTTCAAATCACCATAAGCAAAATCCCGTACCACTTCCATGCATGCCATAGGGCCCCCTCTATGACCCAGGAAAATCATAAAACATGTTTAAGCTTACTAGAAACCCTCTCCATTCAACCCAATGCCACGTTAAAGTGTGACTTTAATTATTCTATTGTTAATCTGGAATTATATACAACACTAAATGTGCAGGCATAGAGATTCCTGGATTTTGTAAATACAAACTCTCTGGACCATATTGTCAAAAAGCTGACCAGGAGCACAAACATACTGGCTTCTGTTCCTCCCTAATATGGGAGAGGGCTGAAGACTCCCAACTGCAATGTTCTCTCTTGTAAAGTTAGACAGCAAAATGGACTCCTTTGAAGTAAAAATAAAACCGGAATCTCAGCTAACCCTGGAATGTTCAGGCTTACTACTCTTAAGGGATAACCTTGCAAAATTTCAGGCCCCCACAAACCCTGAGAACACTGCTGCCTATGAGGTACTGTTCTCAGAAACCCTATACAAGCATGTTAATAGCTGCATACAGGCAGTTGTATCCACCAGGAATAAATAAAGAACTAACTCAGAAAGCAAGACACCTGTTGGAATAACAGTGTCAATAGGGTATATATCCGAGGGAAGAAAATCATTGCAAAAATCATGATTAATAAGGTTAAAAACACTTGTCAAACTAAACAAACAACTACAAGGACAGATAAAATTTACCAAAGCCAAGTTTGAGGTAAATTTAGCCTCCCTGAAAAGTTCAGCCACCAAGCATTCTTTGTCTATGTCAGTGACCTCAAAGGAAATATGCAGTTGTGTGCAAAGCTCATTGTTAATGAAGCCACCTATACTGATCCAGAAGATATAGCAAACCTAGTGGCAGACGAATTCAGCTCTAACTTTACTCATCCCCCCAATCCCCTATCAGGAAATACCCTCAAATATAATTCCTCCTAATTTCACTAGGGAATAGATCCCTAATGCTCTCTTTCTAAAGCCAAGAAAACTGCATTGATGGGCCCTGCCAATGTCCAAGGATGTCTTCTAAATAGCACGACACATGGCCTATCAGACACTCTGAAATTGATATTTAACCTTAGCCTCCAAACGGACGTCATGCCTCATGAATGGAGAACAGCGACATCCCTCTACACAAAAGAGGGCCATCGACAGACTAGTCTCATATGCAAAGCCATGGAAAAAATTATCATGGAAATGACCAGTAATGGCATAGGAAATCTCCAGTCACTGGAACACCCCAAGCTGGTTTTGTCAGGGGCAGGTCATGGCTACTCAACCTGGTGGACTTCTTTGAGAAGTTCACCAAAGCAATAGATGAGGGAAAAAATGGTTCACACTGCTTACCTTGACCTGTCTATTGCATTTGACACAATGCCCCATTTAGGCATCAATAATAAACTCAAGAGGTTAAGTATAAACCCTTGTGTCACCCTGTGGATAGCCAGCTGGTTCAGTTACAGGACACAGGACGTTAGAAGTGGGGAGTCCACCTCTACAAAGAGGCCAGTCACAAGTGGAGTTTCTCGGTGATCAGTTCTGGGACCACTTCTTTTTGGAATTTACTTCTTTAAAGTCAAGGCCAATGTCAAAAGCCTCTGGTTGGCAAAATCTGCAGACAATTACAAATCAGAAGCAGTCATAGAATCCTAACTGAGACTAATGTTATCCAGAAAGAGATGACACAGATAAATAACTTGTCTCAGAGCCCTGGGCTAAAACTAAATGCATAATAGTATCCTTCAGAAATTCACCCACCTTTGGTAACTATTATATTGACAGCATACTTCTAAGAGTTGATCTAGCAGTCAAGGACTTAGGGACACACGTAAGCAGTAATATAGCCTTTGACCATCACATGTCTACAGTAATGTGGAAATCATTCTATGTTGTGCAACTTATAAACAAAGGCATGGAATCTAGATCAAGGAGGTCATTGTTCCTTTATATTGAGCATTCATCAGACATATCAATGTGTACAATTCCCCCTTTGGTATGTACCTATCCAGGTGCATCAAACAAATGGAACGTTCACTGGAGTTCCTCACTAAAAAAATACAGGATGTAAGTAACATGTCCTATGATGCAGGCTGCATCAAAACCCTTTCCCTATATTCTGTCTCTAACAGGCTGTTGAGGTGAAATCTATGTCTGGCATACAAGGCATTGTTGGACCCTCCCTGATGGACTTTGTGCATATCTGCAAAACAAACAGCACTGTATTTACCCATTCTAAAGACTTAAACCTTCCCTGTGATATAAATAGGACTTGCTGAAGAGACATGTATGTTTCACAGAGACTACCACTTCTCTGGAACAAGCTCACCATCCATGTGAAGCAGAGTCCCTCCCTAACCCAAATGAATTGTCACTTAGACAATTGGATGGGGAACACGAAATTCATCCCTGGTTTGCTCTCTGTGTCTCTAATGGACACAGGCAGCTTGTATGTGGTTCTTCCAAGAACTCTGCTTATAAATGTTTCATCTCCTATGCCCCTGCTTACTCTTATCAAGGTTATAAGATATTTGGGATGCTTGGCTAGACTTAAAAAGGCAGTAGTGGTCATTAGCCCAGTGCACACCTATTAACCTATAAACCTATACCCTACTACATAAAGAGGGTAACTCAAAATAAATATCCAACTTTAGATCCATTCCCATCCTAAGCACCTCTCATACAATTGAAAAAAAAAAGTATCCACAAGCAACTTCTTCAATATCTCCTTCAACAGCTCTTGAAATCTATAGAACATGGTTTCCACCCAGTGCATATTACTACCACTGTCATCATCTCTTTTCTGGAAATAACCATCAAAGTAAGTGACAATGGCAAATCTGTATCCTCTTTATTCCTAGACTTATCTAAGACC